>NC_073303.1:104173909-104291409 GCF_027595985.1 Sorex araneus
ATCTACAATGAAAATTTTATCCTAAAGGTTGTTAGTTGTTCCTGGTGTTAATTTTGCTTTGTTTAATTTAGGGAGGGGGGAATTCAAATGATTTTATTTTTTTCTTTTTGGGTCACACCCAGTGATGCTCAGGGGTTACTCCTGGCTTTGCACTCAGGAATTACTCCTGGTGATGCTTAGGAGACTATAGGATGCCAGGGATTGAACCTGGGTTGTCCGCATGCAAGGCAAACGCCCTATCCGCTGTACTATTGCTCCGGCTCCTTACATGATTTTTTTTTTAAAAAAACCCTTCAAGTAAAACCACTCACAGATTTAAGCTATAAGAAAAAGTCTTTCACTGTTATATGAAGGAATTTGTCAAATGAATAAATTTAAATTAGCCTTATTTAAAAACACGAATAAGGACTGTGGCTACTTGTTGGAAAATAGACCTTCTGTTTTTAAATTTAAAAAATTAAACTGTATTATCTTTAGTACTAGTGCTACAAAATTAGGACTAGAACATGATTCTCCTTATTTATTTTTTACACAGGATGGGCCATAAGTGATAACCTATGTATAGAACACCAGACAGAGCTGATTCCAAAATTATCTTTTCTTGCCACTTCTTCTCACACATTTCTTATGTTGCCATCTGATCTGAAAGTGTTTCAAATACTTCTAAAGGCCTATCATCATGGACATCTTTTGACATCAAAGTAAGGGTGATAAGCTCTACTTAGAAGCATTTTCAACTTCTAGTCTATTTTTATTGTACATTTGAACAATGTGCTTTGCTTTGTCAAAAGCTGACTTCTCATTATGCTGTCCAGGATCCAACAGAAATTATAGTTCCTTATTTCCAAATCTATCCTTAAATAATCTTTTATTTCATTAACAAAGCAGGAAATAGATATTGTACCTTTTTTAGACCTTGTCTAGAAAATACATTCCTTACCTGGTATGCTTTTTGGACAGCTGAAAAAAATGGAGATAAAACAATATCTTGAGGGAACAGAAAAATCATACAAGGGTTACTTTTAGTATCAGTGCCTGACTTGGGCTCAATCCCTGCTACCACATGGGACCTTGAGCACCCCAGAATGGAAGGCTGGAGACAGTCAGGCACTGATGAGGTGGCCCCGGTGGTCCCCAACACCTTAGAATGTGAGCAGCACTGCATCCTCAGACTCTCACAATCTACTGACTTGACTGAGAATTTCAGGAAATGTCTCCCAGATCCCTCAAAAAAAAAAAAAAAAAGACCAAACATAGATAAAATCTTGAAAGTAGCTAGGATGAAAACTCCATGGTGAAATGGGTCATGTTTTCTTATTCCTTTTAAATTTAACTTAATTTACTTTTTTTGTTTTAAAGCAATTTTTTATTTTAAGAGTTTACTATTAAATCACTGTGAGATTGACCCTTACAAAGCTGTTTATGATTCGGTTTCAGTCATAAGTGTCCCAACACCAATCCCTCCACCAGTGTACATTTCCCAGCACCAGTGTCCCCAGTTTCTCTCCCATCATTCCCTCTCTGCCCTAAGCCTGCCTCTACGGACACCTTTCTTCTCTCTCTCGCTCTTTCTTTCTCTCTTTATTTCTCTACCTTATTTTCTTATTTCTATCCCTACTGCCTCCCTCATTGAAGACAGTAAATATTCTAAAATTTGTCTCCATTTACTAAACCTTTACACTAAATATAAATTTAAATTTAAGCCCAGAACAACATCACAGCAAGTAGGGCACTTGTCTTGCACTCAGCCAGCTGGTTTGATCCCCTGTTTCCCATACGGTCCCCAGAGCCCACCAGAAGAGATCCCTGAGCACAGAGCCAGGAGTAAGCACTACCAAGTATGGAGCCCAAACAAAAAGCAAACAAAAAACTTTAAGAATAAATTTAATATACATTTAAATTTACATTAAACTTTTTACATTAAAATAATACATGCTTATTAAATATTGGGAGAAAACCAAAAGGAAAATAAAATGGTACTTAAGGTAATTACAATCAGCATTTTAGTATATTCATAGAGATATTTTACACATGTATATATATTTTCTTTTTACTTCCTGCTTACATATAGTTTTATATATGTCTATATTTACTTATAGTATATTTAATATATATTCTCTAACTCATCAAGTGTTTCTAATTTCAGTACTCTTGGCATTTGTATGCTATTTCTCAGCAAGAATGAATGAGTTTATGCAAATAAACTTACTGGGAAATGGAGCTAATGATATAATAACTCTGTTTTTCAGCTCTTAGTAAGACAGGAAATTTTGGTTATTAGGGACTAAGCAGTTAGACAAGAATTCGGTGACAAATGCTAAGTCTAAAATTACACAGACCATGCTTAGTTTCTGGTAAGCAAAGAACATTCTAGAACTACTTTCTATATGGAAGCAAATATCCTTATTTAAAAAGTCAGATATTTTCACAAAATATCCAAATAAAAGAGTATCCCTGTACTTCTGGTGTTGAGTGGCAAACCCAAATCCATTCCAAGTAACCCAATAATAGAAAGAACAAATAGTGTCGTATTTAGTTGTCTACAAAGTAGGAAATTTTGTAGTGAAATTGAGGACAAACATTCCAATTTCTATGTTTCCCATTTTAACTGAGAAGGCCAGCCCTAATATTCTTTGACTTAATTCAAATGGCAGGCCTTGAATGAAGAGTATATGTTTACTTTCAGGAATAAGTGACTTTCTTGACAAGTGCAACAATATCATTTCTAGATAATTAGGTGTGCTTTGGAATTAGCTCATGATTAAGAATCCTGACAGAAATGACCACATGTCAGTAAGATCAAATTCTAAATAGTATCAGGGAAGCCCACTGTATCATGGTCTGTGAGAATACTAGTATTGATGGAACCCGTGAAAATGACTGAAATATCATTCCTGCTGGTCCAAGGGACATTGTTTTCCTCCCCTCACCAACTCCCCAATACCATACACCAGACCCACATATATATTCCATATTTACAAAGTTCAAACTCTGGAATTGTTATGAAGTATATATCTATAGGGATTCCTACAGAACTTAATACTACTATTGAACATATTTAATAAGTGTGACTTAAGTGGTAAACCAATGGCATCTTTTCTCTTGGTGGGAATTTTTTACAATAAAGTATTTTAAGTGACTCAAGTGAGATTTTCTCTAAGCCAATTGTATAACATGAATAAGTAAATGTATGCTATAGGGATTTAATAAGCTACAGTGTAGGGGGCAGGTTAAATATCTAGTAATTAGCTGAAATACTTTATTTGCTATGTTATTAAAATTATTTCCCGTAAAAACTCAAACCCAGAATTAAAACTCTTAAAATAGGATGAATTGCATAAAGAAATTATTTATCGAGGTTCATCTGAGGTCACCTCTGATTATTCTGAGGTGAAGGGGCAATTATTTCATGCTGTCCTCGGGTGATCACATGACTTAAACATTATAAGTGTGGAAGGTGGTGGTAGTGGGGTAAAGAGAACGCTCCTATTTTATCTTCCCCAAGAAGAACTGATCTGTACTTAGACAAAGGAATTGATTCTTAGGCCATTTAGGTCTACCCGCTCTGCACCCAGCCTAGAGCATGTACACAGCACACACTTTCAATTAACTGTTTGCCGATGAGGAGGGTAGGGCTAGGGAAAACAAGGGTCCTGGCACCATAATCTATGAGCCCACAACTTTTCGGCTTATGGCTCCTGGCAAAGTATAGATGAAGAGGACGAGGAAGATGATGAGGACGATCAGAATAAAAGCGATGATGATGTACTTCTTGTAATTCCTCCAGATGAGGTGGTAGAGGCACTTGAAGGGGCTCACGAACCAAGAGAAGGAGGTGTCTGGACGGCTGAAAAGGAGGCAAGAGAAGATCAGGCTGTGTTGTCAACACACCGAATATACAAGCCCTCAGGAAGTACACCTGACTCCCACTTTCTGGGACCTCACCAAGAGATGTGTTGTTCTATATTTTTTCTTTTTGGGTCACACCCGGTGATGCACAGGGGTTACTCCTGGCTCTGCACTCAGGAATTATTCCTGGCAGTGCTCAGGGGACCATATGGGATGCTGGGAATCGAACCGGAGTCGGCCGCGTGCAAGGCAAAAGCCCTACCCGCTGTGCTATTGCTCCAGCCCCCAAGGATGTGTTGTTCTGAATCAGGAATGGTTTCTTTTTCAGGGTGGTATGGGTCCTGCGTCCTTGTTCAGACTGGTGGGGAGTAGGGCAAGAGTCTACCTAAAAGCAAGGGGAGATCTGTCCAACCTTTAGCTGCTCAGGTCCTGTTCTGTAGTGCCTGCCCTACCTCCCCACTTCACAGTAGCTGCCTCCTTCACATTCTGATCTCACTCCTCGTCTGACTTATCCCCTTACTAAGCTGAACATATTTGCCTTCTATACTCTGACAACAGTCTTATGAGGCTCTTCATTCTTCCTAATCAGACAGAAAGTTCTTGGAAGGGAAAGCATATGTCTTATATTTCTTCAATGTTCTTCTAAAGTAGTTTTTCAAGAGTACATATTATAAGAGCTCCAGAAATAATTTTGCACTAATGAATAACTAAGCACACATTATTAGGAATTCATGTTCTTTTGATAAGTCATAAGTAGGTACAGAAAAGGAACGATTCATCTGGTGTCCCTTAGAATGCAAGAGAGATAGGTAGAATTTGAAAAATTCATTTTTATTTATATTTTACATCTATGTATCTTTTATTTTTAAGTGATATGTGATAATCATGGATTAAACTTAATAAGGAAGTTCTTTTAAAAAATCTACTTCTGAGAATTTACTTTAAAGTAATAATTTATAAAGGTAAAAGTTTTTTAAAAATAATATTATACTCATGATAATGGGGGAAACGTACAGGCAAAATTGTACACAATTATAGAATAGCAAATAAGTCGATTGTGAGCATTAACTCTATGGGTTATTATTGCACCATTAAAAATCCTAATTATTAGCATATAAATAAACTTGGTAAAAGAATAACAAATGGTCAAGGGAATAGAACATGAAAACTGATCTATCTACAGGACTGAGCTTACCACACTGGGGGACAGGGTTTAGGGGCCCACTGAGGAAAGCAGACACTCTTGTGGAGAGTGTAGTGCTGGAACATTGTATGCATAAAATCCTATCATTAATAGCATTGTAAATCACAGTGTTTCAAATAAATAAAAATAAGTGAGTAAAAAAATCCTATTATGATATCAATGGCAACAAGGCAAAACTTTTCAGCAAGGAATAAATGAAACAATATAATTTTGTTTGTGTGATTACAGAACAAGTAGAAAAAATCTTATAAATTCATATTCGTCTATGAATTCGTTATTTTATAAGAACTCATATTCATTTAAAAATGAAAAGAAAAAGACATAAAAGGTTAATCTAGGAATTCTGTGGTACTAGAAAAGAGCAAACTCTTCATTTGTTAGACATTCAGTAATATTTTAGAATATTTCCCAACTACAGAAACAAAATACTATATTGGTAGGATGGCACCTCTGGTGGATGCTTTTCTGTTCTCCCAGAGGAATCCATTAAACCACTGGCCTCTTTTACACCTCGGGCCAGGACTGGGTCATGGGCCCGCAGTTGAAAACCCCTAAAGCAAAGCCCTGAGCCTGAGGTCTAGGGCTTTCAAGGGGTGTTTGCCATTTCTGGTGCCCTCAGCTCCACTCACTTGGGCTTAGCCAGAGGCTCTGGCTCCTTCCGGGCTTTTCCAACAGGGTTCCTCTCAGCTTCTTCTGCCGTGACCAAGTGGAACTCAGCTTCAACCTTGCCCTGAACAAAAATGAGAGATTCAGTTTCTAGTTACAAAGACCAGCCAGGGCATTGCCACTATGTCAGCACTGCTATCCTGTAGGGATGTCAGCAAATACTCTGGCTCTCCCGAAGCTTTATTTTGAGAAATATTGTTCCCTTTTCAGTCTTGGGAGAAGCCATGTTTATGACAATGAAATACTGAAATGATGTTCTCATTGAGTTTTGTGAAAGACACACACACACAAACTCACACACACACAGAGTTGCAGATGCTGTTTTGTTTGTAACTAAAAAAGTAACTAAAAGCATTTATTATAGAAACTTACTAGCAATTGGAAAAAATATTAGCGTGGCAGAACTTTTTAGCATCTGCTATCATCATTCTTCTCTGTCAAGACTCTCAAGAGGACAGTGGTGGGAGTGGCACTACATTTATCAAATGATTTTCCTGTCACCCCTCATTGTTTTTCTCACCCCCGTGAATTGTTTTAGAGTTATCCTCTTATTATAGATTTTCTTTCCTTTTGTCCCCTCAATAATAAGTTGAGCTTCTGACTTGAAAATGCAGAGTCAAGTGCTTTAGAAAGTGGAACTGTTTTAAAGTAATTTTTCTTTTTTAAATTATTATTAGTGGATCACCATAAGGTACAATTACAGAGTTATAAACTCAATGATCGAGTGCCCATCCCCCACCAGTGCCCATTTTCCACCACAAATAATCCCAGTATCACTCCCACCATCTCCAATCTATCTCCCCACCACCCCTGCCTCTGTGGCAGGGCATTCCCTTTTGTTCTCTCTCTCCTTTTGGGTGTTTTGGTCCGAAATAGAGGTATTGAGTGGCCATCATGCTCAGTCTATGTCTACTATCAGCACCTATCTCCCATCAAGAGCGGGTCTTCAGAACACCCTTTACCTGGTGTTCCCTTCTCTATCTGAGCTGCCCTCTCCCCCTAAAGTAATTGTTCTTAAGACTTGAGTTACCAAAGTGTTAGAGAGGTCTATGCAAATGGTAAGAATCATATTTTTTCTTCATTCATCTGACCCTCTGAATGGCAGGTACTGTTCTAGGTACTGCAGACTTAATGACTAAGAAAAATATGGTCCTCTGTCTTCTGGATCTCCTATTCTTGGTAGCAGCACCCACTCTCCTACTTTCCTTGAAGATGATGCTCAAGTTATAGGAGGGACACAGAATTATCCCAAGAATTCTACCACCCAAGAATTCTGCCACCCAAGAATTTTGCCACCCAATAATTCAATTCACCCATAGTTACTACCCCCTACAATTGCAGTAAGAGATTGTTTTCCTGGATAACACCTGGTTTGTGAGTCATATCTCATTTTCCACCCCCAAAAAAGTTTGTGATGAACTAATTGCCTTGCACAATTGACTTATATATTCACTCTGGAAAGACCTGGATTATATATATATATATTAAATTTTAGCATATGGTTGTTTTTGGCTCTGGAGCAATAGCACAGCAGGTAGGGCATTTGCCTTGCATGCGGCAGACCCGGGTTCAAGTCCTCCATCCCTCTCAGAGAGCCCAGCAAGCTACCGAGAGTATTCCACCTGCATGGCAGAGCCTGGCAAGCTACCTGTGGCATATTCGATATGCCAAAAACAGTAACAAGAAGTCTCACAATGGAGACATTACTGGTGCCCGCTCGAGCAAATTGATGAGCAACGGGATGACAGTGACAGTGACAGTTGTTTTTGACTCCAAGTAATTCCCAATTTTTATTAAAGCAACATTCATAGGTAGTATGCAAAAAGCACGTTTAAAATTGATATATATTTAAAATTTTTGTTCTTTCCCAACTGTTTGGAAGAAAGGAAAAAAGTAAACACGAAAGGAGTGGGAACAAGAGTACAAGGATTACAGTTGCCTCTCTGCTCCTCACTGCTCTGTAGCTGTGGATACATTATACCTGGTGACTGCTTCAAGCATGCACTGTTCCATTCGTCCTAACAACACTGCAAGGTAGTGTTGTTACTGTTATTATTGTTTTATAGACAAGGAAACAAAGGATTGATGACGTTCCCTAATTTGTGCCCCAGACCAAGATTTGCAAGGAAATCCTCTGACACCTATTCCTACCTCCTGTTATTTTATGTATCCAAACAGGCCCTTTCTTTGGAAGAAAAGAAACAAGCTATTAAACAATGAATAAGTGTGGCTTTTATGGAATGCTCAGGAGGCCATCCATAATTGTTGTTCTGACTCTGGCATTAGAATTTGTTTTTTATTTCCCCTCTAAGGGCTGTTTTTGGGTAGTGTGATAAATATTATAAACACAGGACAGTACAGAATTGCAGTGAAGTATAGTATAATGAAGTCTAGTCTAGTCTAGTATAATACAACAGGGCATAGCACAGTATAGTATAACACAGAATAGCATAGTATAGTGTAACACAGCAAGGCATAGCATAGTATAGTGTAACACAGCAAGGCATAGCATAGTATAGTGTAACACAGCAAGGCATAGCATAGTATAGTGTAACACAGCAAGGCATAGCATAGTATAGTGTAACACAGCAAAGCATAGCATAATATAATTTAACATAGCATAGCATAATATAGTATAACACAACAAGGCATAGTAAAGCATAGTAGGGCATAGTGTAACACAGCACAACATAGCAAGGCATAGCATAACAACATAACATATTGTACTACGTGTCATAGCAGAGCACTATACAGCATAGCATAGCACAGCATACCATGACATAGAACAGCATGGTATAGTCTATTAAGTATATTATTGAATGAATCAGATTTAGTGGCCAGGTTCTACCATTTATTAGCTGCATGACCTTGACTAAGTTATCTGTCTTCTTTCAGTTTTGTTGTCCGGAGATGTTAAAATTATATTCCCTATGATTTTGCTTTGAAAAATAAGTGAAATAACACATATAAAGTGTTCATCTTAGTGCCTGGTAAACAGCAAGCTGATAAGTGATGGCTATCGCCTTCAACACTATTTCATGGATGATAACACATAATTTAACGAGAAATAGTTTCCACCCATACTGAAAACACCCAGCAAAGTCTTAGGACCCAGATTCCCACCAAAACAAAATACAAAGAAAATGGAGGCAGAGAATATAAAATTAATTCTGCCCTAGACCTGAGAGTCATCATTTATTCTCACGAAGATTCTTGTTTCTACTTCACTGCTCTCAGACAATATTTTTTTCTGATATCACAATGGTAGTGCGGGAAGGTATTTTATTGACGTAGTTAGATAAAAGTTGCTTCTTGTTCTCTATCTCTCCACACAGAGGGCTCCATGTCCCATTTCAGTTGTCACTACTCAATCAAACACCAAGTAGATGTCTAAAGCTAATAATAGCCTCCACATGTAATTTGAAATCTGTTAGAAGAGAAAAGGGACAGTTTGAGAGACTATCTCTTAACCTAGTGGTATCTTTGGAAAGCAGACAATGACAAATCCATAATACCTGGATTTGTGGTACCAGATGTAATATTTATGGGCTTTAAACTTCATCAAGCCTGGAGAGTTGATGCTAGGGGAGAGAAAGGCTGGGGAAGAAGTATGTGTTCAGTTGAACATGCCTTTTGCAGTAGTGATTATTGCTTACACAAACCCAACTCTCACTGGCAAGAGAGGGAGCATTCTTTTTTTCATATATAAATTTTTTGCTTTTTGGGAATGAAGTGATAGCATAGTGGGTAGGGCATTTGCCTTGTAAACGGCCGACCCGGGTTTGATTCCTCTGTCCTTCTTGGGGAGCCTGGCAAGCTACCGAGAGTATCCTGCCCACAAGGCAGAACCTAGCAAGCTGGCTATGGCATATTTGATATGCCAAAAACTTCTAGTATTTTAAGAACTGTCCATATTGTTTTCCAGAAAGGCTGGACCAGTCGGCATTCCCAACAGTGAAAGAGCGTCCCTTTTCCCCCACATCCATGCCAGCACTGGTTGCTTTTGTTCTTTTGAATGTGTGCCAGTCTCTGCGGTGTGAGATGATATCTCATTGTTGTTTTGATTTGTATCTCCTTGATGACAAGCGATGTTAGGAGAGATGAAGTCATGAAATTTTCTTATAAATGGATTGACATGGAGAGTATCAGTCTAAGTGAAATGAGTCAGAAAGAGAGGGACAGACATAGAGGGACTGCACTCATTTGTTAAGTATAGAATAACATCACATGAAGCTGATACTCAAGAACAGTAGATACAATGGCCAGGGGGATTGCCCCATAGCTGGAAGCCTACTTCATGAGCGGAGGGAGAAGGCAGATGGAATAGAGAAGAGATAACTAAGAAAATGGTTGCTGGAGGAATCAGTTGGGATGGGAGATGTGTGTCAAAAGTAGATAGTGGACCAAACATGATGACCTCTCAGTGTCTGTATTGCAAGCCATAATGCCCCAAAGTAGAGAGAGAGAGTATGGGGAATAGTGTCTGCCATGGAGGCAGGGGGAAGTATACCGGGGATATTGGTGGGGGGGAATGTGCACTGGTGGAGGGATGGGTGCTTGATCATTTTGTGATTGTAACCCAAACATGAAAGCTTGTAACTATCTCACAGTGATTCAATAAAATTTAAAAAAAAAACAAGAAATAAAACCCCAGTAAACAAGTCTTACAATGGAGACGTTACTGGTGCCCGCTGAACAATGGGATGACAGTGCTACAGTGCTTTTTTGGTCACTCCCAGCAGTGCACAGAGGTTACTCCTGGCTCATGCACTCAGGAATTACTCCTGACAGTGCTTGGGGGATCATATGGGACGCTGGGAATCGAACCTGGGTCGACTGCGTGCAAAGCAAATGCCCTACCCGCTATGCTATCACTCCAGCCCCAAGAGGGAGAATTCTTATACATCAATAATGGGCCTTCTTGGGACTAGAGTCACAATACAATAGTAGGTTGCTTGTCTTGCATGCAGCTGACCCAGGTTCTATCCTTGGCATCTCATATGGTTCCCCAAGCACTGCCAGAAGTGAGCACAGAGCCAGGAGTTACTCCTGAGCATTGCTGGATGTGGCCCAAAACCAAAAATAGAAAAAAAAAGATGGGGACTTCAATCTGGCAAAATCCTTTAGTAAAAGGAATACATTCATATACTATCTCATGTGCACATACATATGTATATACATAAACATGTAATCATAAGTGTATGCATTATTCTATATATATGGTCATTTTTGGACCTAAGAATTGTATTTCTGTGTATTTTTGTATTTCTAATTATATTTATATTTCTAATTATTAGAAATTATTAGAAATAATTATACATATTAATAATTAGAAATCATTTATAATTTTTTGTATTTCTAATTATTTCTTAAGGAAATAATTCAAAATGCAGAACATTTTCATGGAACGAAAATTCATAATCATTCTTTTGCTCTACTTGTCACAATGAGAAGTCCAGCCTCATTGAATCCTTTGTGTGTGTTTGACCTGGAAATGGCTTTTCTCCTACTTTCCTCCAGTCAGAACTGTTATTTGGAAACATGGATTCAGAACTATAAATATTCTTTGCTACTGGGTAATTTTAATCTATGTCCTTTTAATGAACAAAGTTACAAAAATATTTAAAACTATGAGTCCATAGCGATGCTAAAGGAGAAAAGTGACATAGTTTTTTGGAGGGACATATTTATACCAACTACTTCCTAATTGAAAAGAGGAAAATGTACCTCCTCAATGAAGGATCTCAATCGTGTTGGATCGCCAACATGATTCAGTGAGCAAACACAACCTGATAACTAATAGTTAGACATCCAAGGGAAATAAATGGTTCCTGATATAATTCAGTAGGGAGGAAAAGCATTGTGTATTAACTACTCTTTCAGAAAAGGCTTAACCTGGACCTTATGAAATTGTTCCACCTCACAGTAGCATCGGGGGTAGCGTGGTGAGAAGACAGATGAATCAGGACAAGTCTCACTGAATAGTTCATGACATAGGGCAACGTGATGAGGACCTATTCTAAAATAACACGTCAAAGACATAATGACCAAAAGCAACACACAAATCATGATCAAATTCTGTTTGAGAAAAATAGGAACCAGAGAGATAGCACAGGGGTTAAGGCACTTGGCTTACCTTCTGAATCCCTGGCACACATCAGATGAGCACTGGCAGGGGTCATCCCCAAGCACAGAGCTAAGAATAGGCCCTGAGCATCACTAAGAGTTCTGTCCCTGCCTCCCCACAGAAGGAACTGTAATAAAGTATACTTTGATGTGCAGATATGAATAGTGTAGATATCAGATTATAGTAGGTAACTATTATTAACTATTTTTTATTTTGTGGGGGGTCACACCTGATGGTGCTCGACTACCTTTTGGGTCTGCATTGAGGGATCATTCCTGGAGAGCTTGGAAGACTGTTTGGGGTGCCAGGGATGGAACTTGGGTTGGCTATATGCAAGGCAAATACTCTACCCGCTGTGCAACCTCTTTGCTCTCAACTTCTTACATATGACGATGACATTTTGGCATGTAAAATAATGCTCATATTCTTGGAAGATGCACTAAAAATATTGAAACAAAAAACATAAAATACCATCACTGTATCACTGTATCAATGTCATCCAGTTGTTCATCGATTTGCTCAAGTGGGTGCCAGTAACATCTCATTCATCCCTATCATGCTCAGGGTCAGGGGAATGAGACCCATTATTGTTACCGTTTTTTGGAATATCGAATATGCCATGGATAGCTTGCCAGGCTCTGGTGTGTGAGATTCGAATACCAAATTGCCTATGATTTACTCAAGTCAATATATGTATGCATTATGCCACCTAATCAGATAACATAGAGAAAAATGATATGTTGAAATATATGAGATGTATGGCTGATAATTTTCCTATTATTTTTACCTATCTGCATATTTCAGTTTTTTAAATGAACACAAGTTGGTTAAAATAACAATATTAAACTGTTATTTATCTATTTTGAAAATACATGTTAATTACATTGACTTATATAAGCACTTCTTATTATAACTCCAAGAAAGATCAAACAAGTCCACCTGAGGATACAGGATGATCTCACTGTATAATTAATTAAATGAAATCTACACAAGTTGTGAATAACTCAAACATTAGCAATGATTATCTTTGGGTGGTCTGGATATGAATATCTTTTTTTCTACATTTTTATGAACTGAGGTTTCCAAAGGGTTAAGGGAATGGGGTGATGGAGGGGTGGGGCAAATAACTCTACTCTTTGCTGTTTTACACTATTTTTAAAATTATAAAAAGAAAATAACAAATTTTCTATAAATGCCTATAACATGATCTAACTTAAAAAAAATCTTCACACCAAAAATTTAGTCTTCCACCTCTGCTTGGGAAAACATGAATTAGTCACAAACTACGTAGGTGATTGGTGTGTCTAACCAGCCTTCTCAGCTGAGCTGTGAAATTTTGGATGACAGGAATGTGTCTCGTGCATTGCTGAACTCTAAGTTCCTAGCATGCAAGTGCATATTATGGTAGCTGCTGGCAATTGTTTCTCACACGGAACTGGAGACACAGAAACGTCTTTTTTTAATTTCAGTCATACTACTTGGGACTTACTTGGGCTACTTAACTGCCACTTTTCAGGTTTAACCTGTGAAGGAAACATCCTTTCCCCTATCTTCTGAAGGAGTAGTTTCTTTTTTTTTTTGCTTTTTGGGTCACACCTGGCGATACACACGGGTCACTCCTGGCTCATGCACTCAGAAATCACCCTGGCGGTGCTCAGAGGACCATATGGGATGCTGGGATTCGAACCAGGGTCGGCTTCGTGCAAGGCAAACGCCCTACCCGCTGTGCTATCACTCCAGCCCTGGGAGTAGTTTCTTTTTAACACTTTCTTTTCGTACAATAGCACCTATAAAATGTACTGTGTAATGGTCTCATGACGCATGTGTTCGGTATATCGTCTCTATCCTACTACCCAGTCTCTAGCAATCTGATTGGAACTGTTTTCTCTTACTGTGAGGACAGGCACATTCCACACTAGGTGTGTGCGATCCAATTGTCTATGTTACATGGCGCCCGTAGGCAGTTAAACAGCTTTCAAGTGTAGCCCAGCAAGGGGCCATGCTCATCATGAGTGCCTTCCAGGGCCAGTGATTGGAACAGGAGGACAGTGACTGTGGGGCTGATGATATGCACCTGGCAGACCCTCAGGATCCCTGGCATTGCTTGTGATCACCCAGTCTCATGTACTTGTTTCAGGGATGTGTGAACTGAAACCTTAGAGCTCAGAAGTGACAGAAAGAGAAAGAAAAAAGGGACAAACTCGAGGCAGAGTGTAAAAAACTAAAGAACACCAAGGGGGCGTTCCAACAGCAGAGGTTTTTCATCACTCTGTCTTACTCTGGCATTATCTATCTTCCTATCACAAGGGGAGAAGGCCACTGGTACTTTGCTTCTGCTCTGGTCACTGATTTCTTTAAGAGTAAGGGGATGAGGGACAGCGGGATGCTACATTAATGCAGGCTCAATGCAGGATCTCAGGGCCAGGTTCTGACTAGTAACTGCTGAGGTGAGGAAGGGGGAAATCAATCCATATTTTTACCTTAGATTTTCAAAGGCAATAAAAAATTGAAAATAAGAGGCCGGATTCTCCCTGTTGAAAATAAGAAAAGATATTTCCCTCCCTTCCTTTTTTCTTCTTGGTTTTTGGGACACACCCAGCAGTGCTCAGGGCTCACTCCTGGCTTCCTGAGATTGAACCCTGGTTGGCCGTGTGCAAGGCATGCACCCTACCTGCTGTACCCATGCTCTGACCCCTCCCCTCCTTTTTTCTTAGGGTGTTCATACTTTAGAAAACTTGTCATTGTAAGCCCTCTATCTTCCTTTGAAATGTATATAAATCCCTTTGAATAATAGAAGTTTTGTTTTTAATATCCAGGAATGCCTTCCTAAGGAATCATCTTTAGAAAGAATACATTAGGACTGCAGAGACAGTATTGGGTTTTGGAGCTTACCTAGCACCCCCAAACCCATTCAAATCCCCAGTACCACAGATGGTTCTTCCAAGAACCCACCCTAGGGGTCACTTTTGAGCACATAGTCAAGAATAGTTCCTGAGCACCTCTGGGTCAGCTCACCCGCCCCTTTCCCACACCTCAATACCCACTCCAAGTTCATACTACAGGACATGGAAGCCCTCTCTCCCAGTTTACTGTGAAGGAAGGCACCCAACTTCAGGAATGCCAGCTCTCATTGCAAAACGGCCTCTTGTTACTAAGAGGAGTTTGTTTTTCTTCTGGACAAAGCCAAGAGGCGCAACAAGCTAACCTAAGACGGGCAGGTGAATCTAGGATGATCTATGTGAAACAAATGTCCAGTTTCCTTACATAGGGATCAGTTGTTTATCTTGAGCACATGCCTGTAATAAATTAGATTTGCTTAGTTTTAAAAAGGGTGGGATTTCTTCCTGTCACTGCTGTCTCAGTGGGTGGCCTGTAATATACATCACCTTCTGGTATAATGCTTAATCAGCAATAAATCTGTTTTCTTTCTTGGCTTGAAAATTTTTGTGGGAAGGTTTTCTTGAGTTGAAGGAAAATTTCATTTTTCCACAGTTTTTTTTTTTATTGAGGCACTATGATTTACAATACTGTGATTTACAGTGTCACAGTGCTACCGATTTACAATACTGTGATTTGCAGTACTGCGATTTACTGAGGCACTGTGATTTACAATACTGTTTGTGATAGAGTTTACTGGTAGAACCGGTAAGGACAGAGTAACATTCTCGCAATGTTCTGACACCACATCCACCACCAATGTCAGATATTCCTCCAAGTTCCCAAGGTCCCTTCCCCTCCCCACCGCCCTCTTGGTAAGCTCAGTTTTGTAGGTCAATTCTCAGACCATTATCATTTAATTTTTAATTTTAGTTCCCCAAACAAATGTTCCCCAGACTTCATTTGTGTGGGGTGATTTCGGATGACCCCAAATTTGCTTTCCTTCTATTTCTCATAGCCCTCAGTCAGAAGAGGAAGCACTATAGAATGGTGGAGACCATTCTGTATAGGTAGGTATGCGTCCCATTTCTTGACTCTCTGCTTTTTTAATTTACAAAGATCATACCCAGCAGCCCTGGGGGCCACCAAGAATGTACCTGGTGATGCTGTCGATACAGGGGCCTCGGCACCCTCGCACGGGCTTATACTCAAGCACTTGTGCTGTATCCCTGGCCCAGGAGTTCATCCTCTAAACTAGCTGTGTAACATGAGTCACATTAGTTAACCTCTTTGTGCCTTATATCTAAAATGCTTGTTGAGGCTATAGATATATTTGGGGTCTTTTTGCAGACAACTGAGTTTATACACACACACACACACATATATATATATCTGAATTTATATAAAGATATAAATATAGATTATATAATATATAAGTTGTAGTATATTATATATACATATATAGTGAATGAAAGTGTGGAAATAAGTGAAGACTATCAGTAAGAGACTAGAGAATATTTATCTCCTAATGCTACAACATCCCTCTCAACCTCATTGATCACACAGGTCATCCCTACCCCCTTGAGAGGAGAAATGGGGTTCCCTAACAAAAAAGGGCAGAAGAAACTTCTTTGCCAGCAGAGTTTGGGGTCGGTATTCCTACAACCATGCCACACTGCAATGCAGGAAGAAAGAACGCTGCCTCTCCCTCTATCACCCTCTTGAGGCAGATTTTCAAAGATGAATCACTTTTTAAATTGCCCTGAGTTTGAAGTAGAAGAAATGAGAAGAGATGGAACTGCACACACTAGTCAGGACTGTAGGCTTCATTTTCAGAAGTGTTCAAGAAAATCAATGTCATGGACCTCAGACCAAGCGAAAAGGGTAGATAACCGACCAGAGAGATTGCAAGTGTGCTGAAATTGGGAAGGCTTAGGGCAGTTACACAATCTTCAAATTCTTCCTTCTCAGCAGAACTTTTACCTTCAAGGGTTGTGTTATTTCAAGGAAGTTCATAAAATAACTCAGGTAGAAAACAGCAAGTCCCTTGCCTGACCCCACCCCCAGCTGCCCCTATCACTTACCGTGAGTTCTTTGCTTTTAGCAAAAGGCCACCAGCCCCGCACACGCTTCTGCTGGAATATGGAGATCTTGTTCTCCTCATCTGCATTCTCAAATTTGCTAAGGTCACAGGCTTTGGCAGACTTGGCTGCTCGAGGAAAACTATTGAGGTTCATTTCCAGGGTTCCTAAGTAAAGAATATGTTAACTGTTACAGAAAGGTGTTTGAAATTCCTCACTGGGATCACAGAGATAGTACAGGAGGCAAAACTTTGCATGCCAGTGCACGTGGTCCACCCTGGCATTGCATATGGTCTTCCTGAGCATCACCAGGGAGAAATTCCTGACCACAGTCAGGAATAGTCCCTGAGCACCACTGGGTGTGGCTCAAATTTCTTTTAATGAAGAAAATTTAAAATCAAATCAAATTTATAGCTGTCCTTGTTAACATTCATTCATTCATCCACTCTCACTTGTCAGTATTTCTATTGCACAATGAGTCACTAGCATGGGCTGGTGGAGGGAATATAGACATACCTCAGACATGTATGGGCCCCTTAAAGTGTTCATGCAGTGGTATCAGGTAGAAGATAAGGGAAGACTCCATTATGTCACTTTTAAGTGTTCTAAGTGTCTTTGTCTTTGCTCCCTGAGTACATCCTGGTTTAGGTCCATGCCTTTGAGATTTCCAAAGTCTTAGTTTAGATGAGTTTGTGAGAACCTTCTACCCCATCAGAACTTTCTCCTCCAAATCCATTAAATTCCAGATTAAGAAGTAAGTTTCTTCATGGTCTTATAGCTCCCCTCTAGGATAGATACTCTGAGAGAATCTCAACAACGACGTACTTCCAATGAGGGACCATAAAGCTGAGTCAGAAAATGCCATGACCATGGGGTCCTGGTTGTCACACCCACAAACTTCCTCCAGGTGCCTTTTAAGCACATTAATGGCCATGATCCAGAGACTCACAAATGAATCTCAGAACTGAGCTCATTGCAGAGATGCCTCTGGACTCTAATTATTTAAAATTTTAGAACTCCTTGAGCATGCAGCCACAATGTCTCATGCTATTCATAACAAGCAATACAAAATAAATTATTTAGCATCTGTTTGTTGGGCAGGCTTGAGTGATGATGGGAAAATTTGAAATAATGGTGGTGGAAAGGTGTCATGGTGGTGGGATTGGTGTTGGAATTTTAAATGTAATCCATTATTGTGAACAACTTTATGAAAATAAAATTTTAAAAAAGAAAATATTATGAGTTATAAATAACATTTCCTTGTTACAAAAAATGAGAAAAAATAAGAATAGAGAAAAGGTTCTTGCTTCCAATCCCTAAGAGTTAACTACTTCTCTATGAACCATTTCTTTCCCTTGTGTCTATCTTTTCTCTGTCTTCTTGCCTGTCTGACTCCTTTCCTCCTCTACATATAGTTAAACATGTATTTTACAGGAAAGAGGCTTTTTCTGTATCCTAACACTCAATGCAAGCTGTCCAAATGTTCAACTAATCAAATATTTTACTCACTTAAGGGTGTTGGCATGTTGAGCTATACTTAATGTTAAAAACTATGTAATAGTCTATATAGGTCCCAGCACTCTTTGAGGTAGGTCACATTATTATCTTTATTTTACAGCTAAGGAAACTAAGGCACAGAAGAGCCTCTTAATTAGCACAAAGTTTAATTGCTTCTTGGTGGGGCCAGAGTGATAGAACAGTGTGTAGGGCACTTGCCTTGCATGTAGCTGACCTGGGTTCGATCCCTGGCACCCCATATTATTCCCTGAGCCCACCAGAAATGATCCCTGAGTACAGACCAGGAGTATACCCTGAGGACTACCAGATGAGGCCCCAAAAGAGACATTTTTTTCCCCAAAGATCAAATTCAGTCTGAACGTATATCCTTCACCTTATGGATGCCCCAAGACTATTCACCCAATCCCCTTGCTAATGGCTAGTTGGAGTGCTTCCAATTCTTTGCTATCATAAATAGAACTGAAATTATTATTTTGGCTGCTAAATCAGACCAAGTGCTCCAAAAGCCGGGACAAAACCTCTAACACTATTATGAGCTTGTTGAAGTCGTCAGCTTACCCAGAAAGTCATCCGAGGACAGCCTTTCAAAATCCCAAACTTGGAGCACCAACACAGCTGGTGCCTTACACTCCATCTTCTCTAAGGAGAAGATGTTCTCCCTCTTGGTTATAACCATTTGCTTCTCGGCTGGGAGATACTGGAATGGAAACAGGAAGCGCCAGTTGAAGTTCCCCTCTCCTGTTAGGGAGTTATAGTGTACATCTGTCTCCTGCTTGTCATCTTCCAAACCTTTTATCCACCTGAATAGAGCAGAAAAATTATATTCAGATTTAAAATTAACATTGGTAAACATAGATTCAGGTGGAAGTTTCTACTGAATCCAAAGAAGAAAAAGAAGAACAGGTTCGATTCGGGACTACTTGGGGAAGTGTCTTCAGTTGTTCTTGGGTAGATTGGAAATCTCATGTGATAAAGAGGGAAAATTCCGGAAATATGACCTAAGAGAGTAGTTCATTTTCTCATCCCCCTGGGAGCCTCCACTGGAAGAAGTACTTTCTCTGTTCCTGAGAATTAGAAGAATGATGTTTACCCTTGACAGAGGCCTGGTAAATGGTCTGGTGTAGATCTGTAATGTCAAGATTCTAAATTTGTCCTCTTCTCCCTGGTTCTAGGTCTGAAAACCCCAGAAAGTCTGTGTCCATAGGACATGGAATATACAAAGATTGTTTATATTCACCTAGATCCTAAATCTGATTTATGCCACTGACCAAATGTGCAGTCATGGATGCATCATCTAAGTTCTCTGTGCCTCTGTTTTGTTCTGGAAATGGAATCAATGATAGTATTGGGTTGATGTGTCTGTGCTGAAGAATTATGTAGATAATATCTATAAATTGCTTGTAGCCTCAATATTATATATAATGCTATTTTTCCTGAGTGTCATAGAGTTTTCTTCCTCTCTTCCAGCATACAAGAACCTACAATGAACACATTTTCCCTAAGTATTTTTTTTCTTTTTGGGTCACACCTGGCTTTGCACTTAGGAATTACTCCTGGCGGTGCTCAGGGAACCATATGGGATGCTGGGAATCGAACCCGGGTCAGCCGCGTGCAAGGCAAACACCCTACCCGCTGTGCTATCGCTCCAGCCCCCCCCTTTTCCCTAAGTATTTTATGCATGCTGAATTAATTAATGAGGAAACAAATAGCTCCCTTTCAAACAAATTAATAGTGCCAAGCCATTTGCTTTATAAAATCAGGCATTATTGCCCCAGTGTAGATGAGGATAAAGACTTGTCTCATTCCAGGGGAGTGGTACCACTTGAAGCAAGGAAGAAATTGCCTAGCTTATTAAATTAGTACATATGTGGTACCTTATATGAGGCAAGTAGTGGGCCAGACATTAGGGGAGTGTCAGGGAGCAAAGATTACCTTGCCTTTATGGAGTTACTATCACAGAGGGAAAAGGATGGAGGACCAGGATGGGTAGCAGAAATCATCAGAGAGATGTGGGAAAAGTTGTCCTATAGAAGAGGAGATGAAACGTTCTAAAAGGGCAAAGGTTGAGTGTGCTTGGACAGCAAAAGTAAAGGGGATTATTGACTAGTAAGATGAGGCTGAAGAGAGAGGCAGAGACTGATTGTTAGTAATTCTGGGAATTTGAGTCTTTGCCCAGAAGAATATAGGATGTGATTGGACAGCACTGAAATGATTATTTTGTATTTTGAAAGGATAGGTTAGGTTTCAACACTGAGAAAAATTATTGGAGGCAACATGAAGTGATCAATCCATATTGGTCTTGGTATCTTAATGACTCTAGCAAGATAATGGAGAAAAAGACACAATGATAAGGTGGTGAAGATGGAGAAAATAGACAATGTTGATAGTGGTTTTGGAAGTAATATAGATAAAATTTGATGGCCTATTATAAATGGAGGAGCCAATAAAAATAACTATAAGTGCTAATATTAAAAAGCAAGAAAACCTCAAATCAGCATCCTAACTGTGTGACTTAAAAACTAGAAAAAGAAAAATTAAATTTAAGACAAGCAAAAAGAAGAAAATAATAAATATTATAGTGTATTATATATAGTGTATTATATATTATACACAATAGTGTGTTATATTATAGTGTATCATATATTGTATATTTAATTATATATTACACCATAAATTATTATATATTATATATTACATCATAGTGTATTATATATTTATGTATATACACACATATATATGGATGGATGGATGGATGGACATATATGTGTCTGCATATTTTTGAAGAAATATTTACATACACATATCACTTTTATTCATAGTAATTTAGCTTTGGAAGCAATCCAAATGTCTATCAATAGGTGAATGGATAATCAAAACATGATATAAACATACAATATAACCTGCCTTCAAAAGAAGAAAATTCAGACATATGCTGCGACATGGAGAAATCTTGAGGACATTATGCTGAGTGATCTAGGCCAGTCACAAAAAGAAAAGACTGTATGATTTCTCTAATATGAAGCGCCTGGAGTACTAAGTCATAGAAACAAAGTACAAGGGTAGTTAATGAGGCCAAAAGTAGGGTTGGGGAAATGAGGATTATTATTCGATAGGTATAGAATCTCAGTTTTAATTATCTAACTTTTGGTTTGGGGCTACACCTGGTGGTGCTCAGGGGTTATTCCTGGCTCTGAACTCAGGAGTCACTCCTGGCGAGCTTGGGGGACCACATGGGGTGTGGGGATTAAACCCGGGTTAGCAAGGTGCCAGGCAAGCATCTTCATTTCATGTTTCGGAGGTCAATTTGTTTTGGGTTATGCTACTTCCATTTCTCTTTATAACCACTTAACTCCCTCTCAGTATTCTTACCCTGAATTGAACCACTGGACATGTTTTGACTATAAAGTATGTTAGTAATATGAATTCTGAAGGCAGAATGTTTCTTGTTTGAGTGAGGAAATCAGTTATAAATATAAAGCTGAGATGAGTTTACCGCTTCTGAGATGAATTTTATCTGAGAGTACTACATATTTCAATTGCTTTATATCTGTTTTTCCACCAACTATTCTCTATCTCCAACTGAGGCTAAAATGAAACCTTCAAAAATATTTTGGGTCATAAAAATATGTAAGAAAGAGCTATAAAATGTTTATATACATTTTGTTTCTTCTCCTCTCCATTAGCAGAAATAGCAATTTTGAATGTCTAATTTTTGCCTTTTTCATTAGTCTTACAATCTTCTGAACATAAAAGATGTCACTCCAAAATTTTAGTTCAACTGAAAGAGATATTTGTGTAGCAGAATTTCCTCACAAAAATTGTTTTGTAAGATAATAGTTATTTAAAAATGACAAAATCTTTGACAAAGTTATCTAACAAAGTAAGATGAACTCCTTTTGTTAGATGTGGGTGGAATATTCTCCATGAGTCAAGGGTCAGATGAGTCAAGTGACCTTACCCTTTAACATAAATATCACTTGACTTTTGTCCTGTGAAGAAATTCTCATCTTCTAAAATGACATCTTCAGTGTTCCAGATGGTTACTCTCAATTCATACCTAGGATAAAGAAGGGCAGAATTAGTCTAAAGGTCTTAAAAAATAAGAGGTAATTATGTTAAGTAGGAGAAGTGATGAATTATTATTTAGGTCTTGATGCTCATTCTACAATGTATTTTTGCTTGCAGTAACCATGCTGTACATTCTAAATATATGTAATTTAGATTTCTCAAAAACTCTCAGTGAAGTTTATTGACTTCTTTAACTTCACTAATCTAAAAACAACAACAACAACAACATTTTGGATGTTTATTCTATCAAAACTGTTCCCCAGAAAGTAACCTCAGAAGCATGAGTTGATTCTCAGAATCAGAATCATTCTATTTCTATTGACCAATATTTTTCTGAATGTTGAGTCTCAAAAACTACCATTAGACAGGGACCAACATTTCAATTCCTACCACTTCTCCATCACCACCACTCATTCCTCTAGCCAGCCAGGTGGAAGTGAGGTCAAGTGAGATCAGTTGTCTAGTGCCAATTGATCAGTATAATTAATGTATCAGAATACAAGATCAATTGCTATGCTCTTTAAGCCTGCTACCATGGTATCTCTCCCTTAATGAAGGACTGCAACTGACTTACCCTTTGGGTTTTCTTGGTGAAATGTCAACAGGAGGTCCTGGCTGGGTCAGATCTTTGGGAAACATGTCCACCCACATCTGCAGGCGGCCCTGTTTAAGAAAAGACCTCCTTTAGCGTGGAGAGAGGAGTAGCACCTGGGAAATTGAGGACTCACAGCTAAATAATATCTACTTAAAAAACATGGTTATCAGGTACATACGCGAGTTTTACACATATTTAGAACATATGTTATGTCTTTGTTGATAGTCTACCTTTTTATTACAAACTAAACATAAGCTAAGAGCAGGGGAAGGGTAAACAACCCTTCATGAGCCCCTATTACCTGGTTCACAGAATGATAGGCATCTGGCCAGCATCTCACTAACTCTTTCAACATTCCCACTGAATGGATATTGCTACTTTTGTGTGGAATATGAAAAAATATTTTGTACATGTTTACAAAGACATATGTGTCAAAGTCTAGATTCAACCTTGGTTTGTTAATTCCACAGAGCCTTCTATTTCTACAAATTCCTGAGATTAAAACTATAGTGCCATCTGTCAGAAGTGTCATGCTTCAGTATTGCCAAAGTTCCTTGACATCTATATCTCTATGAATTTTAAAGTTAATTAATTAATTTGGTTTGGGGCCACACCCACTGACGCTCAGTGGTCGCACTGGCTCTGCCCTCAGAAATCACTCCTAGTGGTGCTCAGAGGATCATAAGGGATGCTGAGGATCAAACCTGGGTTGCCGCAAACAAGACAAGTGCCTTACCTGCTGTGCTCTCTCTCCTGCCCCTATCTTCATTTCTTAAACCAATCATATTTCAGTGTTAGTCATAAGTAATTGAAAAGCATAGGGAAGTCAAAGAAATGATCTGAAGTCTTATGATTAACTAGTGATAGAACAAGAGTCCCCGCCCATTTCCATGGACTCCATACATCAGACTCCATACTCTTGGAAGGAATTTGAGAGCTCATATAGGGAGAAGGCCCATGGATTCCATGATAGTTCTACCATGCACATTCTAAAGATTTTTGTCAGCTTGATAAGTGATCAAAGGCTAGAATGATCAATGGAGATTTTATATGAAGGAAGTGGCGTTTCCCCACTGGAACAGTGAATATCTGGGTGAAGGATGAGTTTTGCAAAAACAAAAGCCCTCAAAAAGCCCCAAAACAACCTGTTTTGTTAACAAGCATTTGAAAAGAAGTGAACCAATGAAATAGTTGATTACTATAATAGTAATAATAATTACTATACTAGTCCTAGCGTCTTTAAAGATATAATAACATTCACTTTTCACCAAAAAGTCAGGGAAACTAAAGAATGCTAGAAACCAAAAAACTTGAAATATTCAGTAGTAATCTACAAAAGTAATGATAAGCTTCCACTTATGATAAGGATTTATCCTTTCAAGATATGCTATCACCAGCTCTGTACCTCAATACTGCAGAAATAGATGTTTCTGCCCTTTCACTTTGGAGTTCTCTTGTTTTGTCTGACTTACAGAGTGAGAGAGTCCAGAGAGAGACCTGAGAAGTCAGGACTCAGTTGGGATTTTGAACATGGTCTAGGAAGTCAAATTGCCTTGAGGACATGTCAGGTCTACCATTTGCAGGGTGAGAAACTGAGCAAATCTCCTAAACCCCTTGTGTTATCATTTCCTCTTTTAAAATGAACATCAAAATACCACATCATGAGGCTGTATTTAGTAAAAAGAGGTGACTCCACCCACCCCTGTTTGTCTACAAAAATTCCAGGGCAGGTCAGCTTAATTATTAATAGCGACCTCTTTTATTCTCAAGCTAGTCACAGTATGGAAGCACAGTTCCGTGATCATCTTAATAAGGTAATATGTTTATGTAAAAAGTCTCATAACTAGGAGGCTTTCAACAAAGTTTACCTCCTCTTCCCTTCTAACTCCTAATCTAAGATTTTATTAAAAATAACATAGCCATTTCTTCCCCTCACTTCTTGCCAATTCTTTAGATTAAGAGTCCACCAGTTGCTTCTCTTGAGAAAACCACTGGGTTTTGTGTTTACTGAGAGATTTTGGACAAGGTCTTGTCAACCTGATAGGTTTGGAAATTTCTAAATCATAATTCTTCCAAAAGAGTTTGATAATTCAAATCATAAAAAGAAAAGGCTCAAAGAAAAGGCCAAGACTGATTTTAGGGCGAGGTTTTCAATTTGCACTTTACTGGCAAACTTAACTCGGTAGCTTGCCGGACTCTCTGAGAGTGGCGGAGGAATCAAACGTGTGTCAGCCGTGCAAGGCTAATGCCCTACCCGCTGCGCTATTGCTCCAGCCCCTTACTGGTATTTGGGGCTGAGTAATTCCTGGTTAGGTGGAGGCAAGAAGCTGGCCTATGTTATTATTGATGATCGGTGGCATTCCTGACCCATACCCATTTGATGCTAATAGCACCACCCACAATGACAAACAAAAATATCTCCTGATGATTTCAAATGTACAGAGGAGGTTGATATTATTCCATTATTTTGCGTACATAAAGTTAAATTTTAGGGAAAAGGTTATGGTTGTGGGGATGAAGAGTTTCCTGGGCCCGCAACCATCTTGCACGCTACCTGCTCCATTCCTGGTTTGTCCTTATGGTACAGGGGTCGACTCTCTATATGTTCAGGAACCAGCCTGCACCCAACCTCCGGGATGTTCTCCCAAGAGTGTAAAACCTTGAGGGCCAAGTGCTCATATGACTCCACGATCTCATCTGCATGGAAGAGGGAAAATTATGGGAAGATTTGTCAGATACAAGTTCTTGGAAAGGGACAATGATGGTTATCACAGGATTCTTAACTTTCCTTTAAGGTTCAAGAGCACAACAGGGCGTAGGGAGAGAGGAAAGACAGCAGAGGAGAAAAGGGAGAACGGGGGAACGGGGGAAAGGTGGGAACATGGTAGAAACTGAAAGTGGGAAAACTAGAAAGAGAAAGGGGGACATGGCAGTAGCACACTGGGCAGACAGGGTCCTGGAACATGGGCTCTTTCACCCCAAACGTGAGTCCTTTAGAGACCAGAGTTAAAGGGTTGGCCTAGAGCTACTAGAGAAGGTGTTTCCTGGAGACATAAACCCTTTTCTAATTCTATACTGTGAGAGAATCAGGGGACCCAAGGTATGGAAATGGGCTTAGAGGTTGCTTTGTGTCATTAAAGTAAACTTAACTTTTTACTCCTAAATTTATGGAGAAACTTTCTTCCAAGTGCCATGAAGCTTGTATAGAGAATCTACGTTCTGGTGTCAGTGTAGGAGAGTTACTGCACATATATGGGACTTTGGGCATTTGCCCACTCATTTATTTTCCCTTAGAGTCATTTTAGGGTTGTTTACCTTCTAAAAAGTAAACACAATTTTGCTTTTATAGTCTGCACCATAGAAATACCAGAAATAAGGAAAAGCATGTATTAGAAAACTCATGGTAGCATTGACTTAAAGAATGGATAAAATACAGACAAAGAACTCCATCCTGAGATGGAATACTATCAGTGTTTTAAAGAACAGCAGAATCACCATAACCAGTTGAAAAATAGAAAAAGACAGTGCATAAAACTATATAGGTATATATATATATACACTGTAGTTATAATTTATATATCATATATACTGTACATAAATTATATAACATATACCATAATTACAATTATCTTCAAATGGTACACATTATTATACAAACCTCTACAAGGAAATAAATCAGCATGCATCATATTTATCTCCAACTTTGGGGTTTATGAGTGATTTTCATTATCTCTCTTACTTTTTCATATTCTCTACATGAGCATGCATTACTATTTTGGTTGGAAGAATTTTGGGTCATAATCTATGATGCTCAGGGTCAACTCCTGACTTACTCCAGCAGTTCTTGGGAGGACTCTGGTAACTGTACAGTGCTGGGGTGGAACCAGGATTGGCTGTGTACAAGGCAAGCACCTTGACCCCTGCCCTAGCTCTCCCATCCCACAGGTATTAATTTTATGAACTGTGATCGATGCCCCAGTCACAAATGCCCAAGAAGCAAGCCTGTCAAGAGAAGGGCTGTATCAGCAGGTCACATGTGGGCAGTTACCAGAGTCCTCTTCGGTGAAGGCCGTTTTTCCGGAGAAGACCTGGCATCCAATCTGTATTTTTCCAGGGCTAAAGTGTGGTCCATCCAGCTTGTTGTCTTTGCAGAGCTTGGTGAGGATTTCAGTGGGTTTGGATGTGTCTCTCCAGGCATTATATCCTTCTCTGGAAGTAAAGGAAGGGCAGCTAGAACCCCTGCGACCTGCACTCAGAATTCTGCCTGAGTCTGATCTTTGTGGCTTCCTGCAGGTCCCACTGTGGCTCTGCTCTCCTGGGGCCACAGTCTGTTTTGTTTTCCTTCTCTCTATTTTGCTCAGTACCTAAGCACAGTCATAGCTGGGAGGAAAGACAGGACTTTTAAAGAGCATGGCGTACAAATACTAGGCAGATAGTTTTACTTTTCTTTAAAGGAATACACATCACTTTTCAAATTTGAAGGGCAATGGATCATTGAAAACTTGAAAAAGGACAGCATATGCACTCAGCATTTTCTCAACTAAGACCTCTATCTAGTTCCAAAATTTTTGCATCACAAAAAAGGGAAACCTGGAACTCATAAAAGTAGTTTAGTCCTCATTCCCCTATTCTAGCTCCTGGCAACTATAAATATTTTTCCATTCTCTGTGGATTCCTTTGCAGGCAGTTTCTGTTTTGCCTTTGTTATTCTATACCAAGCAGAATAGCTGAAGAAAAGCAAAGTTCCTTGTCCTATTTTTGTTTGTTTGTTTGGGGGTTTTGATCACATCCAGTGATGCTCAGGGGTTACCCCTGGCTTGGTACTCAGGAATTACTCCGGGCAATTATATGGGGGACCATATGTGATGCTGGGGATGGAACTTGGGTCAGCCATGTGCAAGGCAAATGTCCTCCAACTGTACTATTGTTGTAGCCCAAGTTACTTATTCTAAAAGAAAAAGTCAAGCTTATCCTTTCATTCCTCTTGTTCTTCCTTCCCACCCTCTACACTCCACATGCCAAACCATACTGTGGACTCAAGACACAGCAGAAAGTTTTGAAGTGTGGTATCTTTAATTGGTGGTACTCTTGGTAGTGAGCTTCTAATATTTCCAACTTCTCTTAAAATCTAGCTGTTTGCTCCAAAATTTTAACTTGCAATGAAACCCTCCCGAAGTGTCCTGACTAAGATGAATTCAGATGCCATTGCTCACTAGGACAGAAGTTTTATTGGCACTTAACTTTCTCAAGCATTTTAAAAGAAATAAAAACATGATTATAAAACAGTTTTCCTCTGCTGGACTAGAGCCCGGAAAGTTCCTCCAAGCTATGTTTAAGTCAGACATACAACTTCTGAGAAAGAGTGCACTTATCTTATTTTTAAAAAATGTCAGTAAACATCTCTTAAAACTTTCCTGATCAAACTGTTCTACTTTCCACCATCAGGGAGTTCTTCCAAATAGAAGAGACACCATGTTCATTTTTGTTTGGGGGGCACACCGCCCTGGTGTTCAGGGTTTACTCCTACATCTGTGCTCAGGGATTATGCCTAGCTGCAGAGCTCTGTTTGTTTAGGAATTCCTTTACTGATTTCAGAGTGAAAACACTAATTATGCTCTTAATGGTACCTTTGCCCAAGCAGGAGAGTGAAGTAAATACCCTTGGATGCCCATTCCTTCACTGGAGTCCCAGATAAAACCTGGCTTTCTAGACTCAGAGAGTAGCCAACCAGCAACGGACTTGTTTCAAAATCATGCCAAGGAAACAGGTGCTCAGATTCTGTTCATGGAGAGCTAGTTGGGCACAAGTATTAAAGTCCATAAGATGTGTGTTTCTTATAACAGAAAATCCGCCACCGCCGAGATGTGATCCCGGGGGCCGCACGCATGTGCGGCCTCTCCGCAGCTGCACAAGCGTGAATCCAGACCCAGCAAAACCTCTTTCGGCGTGGGCAACTCCTCGCAGAATGTCTCCAGCCTGAGAACTAAGCCTCGGCCCCATGCCCGCCCGGGAGGGGAAAGGTATTTCTCTCTCTCGCCTCTTTCTCTCCGGGGATGAAGGGCGCGGTGGCCGCCATATTAAGACGACCACAGATTGGGTTTTCAAGCCTGCAATTATCTAATATCTGGAAGAAATCTCCCTGGACTTCTTGTTAAAGTACAGAAATTCAAAACCGCGCGGCCGCGACCTTATTTGTCTTCACAGTAGGTCTGAATCTAGTGGGGTACTCCTAACAACAATAGTGAGGTTTGTGTTGAAATATTGAATGTAACCAAAGTAAACAGAATGTAAAATGAAACTTATCAGTTACAAGGTAGGGGGTGGGGGGGCGGGATAGGAGGTGTACTGTGTGGGTTTGTTTTTTTTTTTTTGGTGGTGGTGGTATATGGGCACTGGTGAAGGGATGGTTGTTTCAGCATTGTATAACTGAGACCTAAGCCCGAAAGCATTGTAATCTTGCACATGGTGATTTAATAAAATAAAATAAAATTAAAAAAAAAAAAAAGAAAATCCATGTTTATGGATGAAAACCAAGTGAATTATCAGAGAGGTAGGCAATGGCTTTTGTATGCAAATGCTCATATAGCAATGTTTATAATAGACAAAGAAAGAAATATAGATAAATATTATATATTTCTAGAGGAAATACAATAGATAAAGAAGGAAATAGAAATGCCCTATAGGCAAATTGGTTAAGTCATTTTTTATAGTAAAGTAATATGCTACTGTGGGTCCTGAAAATACTGATTTTTAAGACTAATGACATTATAGAATGCTCTAAGGGTAAGGACAACAAACATGATACAAATTGTAGGAATGTGGTAAGGCCAATATAAATAAGAAATAGCATAGAAATAAAACAAAAAGAAAACATTCAAGCATTTTTTAAATGTTAGCTCTGATTATAATTTGAGCATCACTTTGTACTTTCTCTATTTCCTAATTTTTCTGTAGTGAAGATGCATTATTTTATATTCAGGCAAATTTTCCAAAATTTTGCCACAGAAATCTGATGGATTTTCTTATATTTCTAGCTGAATATATAAAATTTGAAATTTATAAGATTTTAATTTTTTTCTTAAGATAGTCAATACAAGATAATTTTGAAAATTAAGTTGGTGGTATATAACTTTAAACTTAGAATTCATAGCACTGTAAGAATGAACATTAAGTACAGTTCTTCCTCATTTGTGAGATGAGGCTATCATTCCCTCAATGATTTTTTGAGAGTTTGAATGATAGACACCACTCAGAGTTAAGGATACCACAAATGCTCGGGAATCACTGCTATGCTTATATGCTTAACTGGGATATTGTCATTTGTATCAGATTAATCATTTTTCTTCTAATTTTATTCCCCACTGGGGAACTCTGTCCACTAGACCCAGGTGACAAAGTGAACACATACAATTCACATTCACACAGACACAATTCACACAGACTTTGAAGGATCTGCCCGGATTCTCCCTAACTCCAGTTACCTTCAAGTCCCAAGCCAGCCCTGCTGACAAGGAGCTCCCTTGACACACTAAAGGTAAGGTTTGGTTGTCCTTTTCAGAGCAGAGACAAGCTGAAGCCAAAAGCTTAGAACCCCAGTGGTGCCTCCAGCGGGAAAACTTACATCTCATACTGGCTCTGCAGGCCACAGATGGCTCGGTGTTTGCTGTAGAAGCGATTTTCCAGGTCGATCTTGGTCTCCCCAATGAGGTCATCTGTGCCGATCAGGTCATGGTCATAGATTAGGACAGAGAGCAGGGACTCCTTTGGGAAGGTGGCCTGAATCTCAAATGACCTGCAGTTCAAGTAGAGGCATGGGAGTCAGTACCACTCAGCAAAGTGGGGAAATTGTTCCCTACTTTGCTTTAGCTAACATGGGATTTACATGAGCCAAGCACTAAAATAACTGATTTATACTTCGTAGACAGTTATATGGTTTTATTTTACATTAAGTAACAATTTCTAATCCCCTGGTCAATTTATCATAGCCAGTAACCTCTGTCATGGCACATGTTTTGCAGTTTTTAGAACCACAAGAGAGAGGAATAGGGGGCTGGAGCAATAGCACAGCGGGTAGGGCGTTTGCCTTGCACGAAACCGACTTAGGTTCAATTCCCAGCGTCCCCTATTGTTCCCTGAGCACTGCCAGGGGTAATTCCTGAGCGCAGAGCCAGGAGTAACCCCTATGCATTGCCGAGTGTGACCCAAAAAGCAAAAAGAGAGAGAGAGACAGAGAGAGAGAGAGAGAGAGAGGAATAACTTTGTGTTTTGTTCTTCAAGAGATGAATTTCTGATCTTAATTTCAAATCAATAACCTTCTGATTGTAAAACTTTGGAACAGTTATTTCATCCCTTCAACCTCCTTGAGATAAATATCTTCTTTATAATATAATACGGTGGTAAAATGAAATTATAATGAGATTTTTGTTTGCATAAAGCATACATTTCAACTGGTATCTGAAAAAGTAACTATTCCTTTCCTTCACTGTTACTTCATAAGGAAACGTTAGTTTGGCTTATTTAAAATGAAACCCCTGTTGAGGAAGGAAAATCAGAGAAATATAGAATTGTATGACTAGAGCTCTGTCTCTACCATAGACAATCCCTTCCTTTTACAGTTAGGAAATCAAAATCCAGAGAACACAAGAAGACTTTCTCAGGATCCTACATCAGACTTCATTAAAATAAGTGACAGTCCTAGCTCCACGCTCTTTCCATGCTTGCATGTAAAAACAAAGTCCTGAAAGAAATAGCAATGGAGCTGGAGTTCTTGGGACAGTGAGTAGATAAACCATGGCACTGAGCATTACAGAAGATACTTAAGAATTAAATGTTAGGTAAAACCCTACCCTTTGGGAAATGATTCTCTGGAAAGAAAATTCAGGGCACAACAATTTCTCTCCAGTTGTTCCTTACTCTGGCTGCCCTAGAAGTGAGGGACCTGGAGGAGGTGGAGGGGAAGGGAGAAGGGGAGACTCTGGCTGTTGTCCTCATGGTCAAATCCACTTAGCTCTGACTCCTGTTCTCCATGTGACTGCAATCACAGCACAGCTCAAAGCCAGTGAAAACGAATCCTCCCCAAGGATAACACAGAGATGCCAGCCAGTGCCAGTGACTCTCGCCGATGGAGGCAGCTGCAGACCAGGAATGTGGCCATGTGGGAAGAAACACATGTCTTCTCTTGAGACACAGCATTGCTTCCTGGGGCTCCAAGATTTGGATTGCAAACTGTAATTGATATTCTGGAGGAAGCCCCCAGCCTCCTGAGCTTGCACACCATTGTGACTGCTGCCACCGAAGGACTTAGGTTATGTTTAACCGCATCTGCTCCACAACTGATAAGCCAAGTGCTCTGGGCCATCTCCCTGAGCTGAGTCTTCACAGGTTACCCAGATTCCTTTGAGTTTTCCTTGAATTGATATAGAAAGACTAATCCCCAAAAGACCACCTGGATGGATTTCCAGCCATTCCAGTGGGGAGAACTATACATATACCAACTGTGTATCATAGGGGTCTTCTCTAGATGGAGTGGTGATTTGAGAAAAGAACAAGGTGCATTATATTAGGACAAGCAACCTACTTGAAAATTGAGTACCTCTAAGTTTCATGGCTGGAGCAATAGCACAGCGGGTAGGGTGCTTGCCTTGCACTTGACCAACCCGGGTTCAATTCCTCTGCCCCTCTAGGAGATCCCGGAAAGCTACCAAGAGTATCTTGCCCACACAGCAGAGCCTGGCATATTCAATATGCCAAAAACAGTAACAACAAGTTTCACAATGGAGATGTTACTGGTGCCCTCCTGGAGCAAATCGATGAGCAACAGGATGACAGTGATACAGTGATATAGTGAAGCTAGATTGCAAGGATATTCATGCTGTCTTTCTCACTCATTCTTTTGCTCATTCATCTTTTTGTTGGCACTTGTTACACATCCATTATGTGCCAGGTGCATATGTTTATCAAGCATTTGCACTGTGTCAGGATTTCTGTTAAGTGTTGGAAATACTGCCTTCAGCAGTCTAGACCAAAAACCTGATCAAAGGGAATTTACATTCTAGTGTGGAGATGAGAGATAACCAAGAAACACATAAACATATCAATTCATGTCAGTAGCTACAAAGGACTTCAAGTAGGCAAGGAAATTGGGCTTCAGATGGGTAAAGCCCAGATTCTCCTCATACCCAAGGTGACAGAGAATCCAGGTCAGGCCCAAGGGCCCTCTGTACTATGGGCTGGGACATTGCAAGATTGAGCTACAAAGATTTTATTCCTGAATAACAATGAAATACATACCCAGTAAAACATCATACACATGAACGAATTCTGGAAGAGGCTCTGCAATGCCAGAGGCAGGAGGAAATATCCCATCATGTTTTCTTTTGTTCACTATTGCTGTAAGATGGGGGTAATGAAACCAGTCTAATTCATGGCAAGGTGGCAAGAGTAGCCAATAAAAAGTGACAACAAAGCTCTAGATAAAGTGTAGTACTTGTTATGTAAACATCAGGTAATGATTGAGGCCACCGGGGAGCAGGAAAGCAAGGGTAAATTTCCCAGCACTGTCGTTCTAATCATTTCCATTAATCCAAACAGGCAAGATCATTTATTGCTTCATTTCCCCGGGAGCAATAAAATGTAAGAGGCTGCTGCTGATCAAATGTCAGAGGGTCCAAAGTGATCATAAATGTGTACATTTAAACAAGGCTGATGGAGACTTCATCCCATGCTACTAGTCATTCAGGAAAAAGAAGAAATTAAATACATGTTTGATGTTTCCATTGCTAAAACAATTATCAAGGTGGAGAGGAAGGATGCTGATGTTTTAAGTACCTACTATGTGTGGCTATAGACAATTTTCAACTGAAAGCTTCTGATAATCAAGTGTCACTATTGTTGCTTTACAGAACTAGAAAATGTAGGATCAGAGAGATTAAGTCCTGTGCAGAAAGTTACACAGTATATTTTGCGTTTTGGGTCACACCTGGCAATGCACAGGGGTTACTCCTGGCTCATGCACTCAGGAATAACTCCTGGCGGTGCTCAGGGGGCCATATAGGATGCTGGGAATCGAACCTGGGTCCGCTGCCTGCAAGGCAAACACCCTACCTGCTGTGCTATCGCTTTAGCCCCAATTACACAGTTTTATGTGGCAGAGTGAAACCCAGATTTACTTGACCCCAGTTGATGGCATTCAGGGCACAGACTCAAATAGGGCAAACAGGGACCTGGATGGGTTCATATAGCAGGTAAAGCACTTGCCTTGCATGCAGCAAACCCTGGTTCAATCCCCAGCATCCAATATGGTCCCCTGAGTTACACTCCAGGAGTGACCTCTGAGCATAAAGACAGAAGTAAGCCCTGAACACTGCCAGGTGTGGCCCTAAAACCAATGCCCCCCAAAATAAAATGGGAAGACAAAGGTTAGAAGACCAAGTGGGAGAGGGGAGTTAGGATAAGTGTAAGCCAGAGAACAATGTCAACTTCACCCAAACACACACAAATGCAGTGGGTTTGTCAGAAAAACAAAAGAATAGCTGTTGTTGGAGGATGCAATTCAACTCTGACTTCAGGGAGTCAACTCAAATGAGCTGCCCAAATGATGTGATGGGAATATCCCTTTGTAGGAAAAAGAGACCAACTGTTTGACCCCATCTTCTTCACTTAATGAGCCATGAGAACACTCATGTTTTTCTTTCACAGTCATTCATTCACAGTCATCCCATTGCTCATCAATTTGCTCGAGCAGGCACCAGTAACATTTCGCTGTGAAACTTATTGTTACTGTTTTTGGCATATCAAATGCACCATGGGTAGCACGCCAGGCTCTGCTGTGCGGGTGTGATACTCTCGATAGCTTTCCAGACTCTCTGAGGGGGGCGGAGGAATTGAACATGAGTTAGCCGTGTGCAAAGCGAACGCCCTACCACTGTGCTATCGATCCGAAATCTGCCCAAAATTAGGAGATTGAACTTAAGACATTCAGGAGTCTTTTAAATTTGGGGAGGGCCGTGTGGGAGGTGATGATCAAGGTGATGACCTTGTTTATTATTCCTGGCTCTGAATTCAAGAATCACTCCTGGAGGTGCTCAGGGGACCATATAGGATGCCAGGATCAAACTCAGGCTGGCCATTTGCAAGGTAAATGCCCTACTCACTCTACTACCATTCCAGCCTCAAGGAGTCTTTTACATATAATTGGAAAACCAGAGTAATAAAGATAGCCATATACCCATTAAATTTCTTAAGACACCAAGGCAAAAAGTAAGCTTTTCTGTAGGTTTGATTGGCTGTTATAATAATCAAAAATCAGTATTCAACCCCCATTACCATTTACTCAGACACAACACACAACATACACACACACACATGCATACACACACATACTCCCCACAGAAACACAGCAGGAACAAATGCAGAAGAATAAAACATGTCATGACTCAGATGGCCAGCTGACCTTCCAAACACTGGGTTCAATTGTTTGGGAATATATTTGTCCCGGTCTTTGATTTCTGTTTTGCCAAGTCTGACCACAATGTAAGGATCTGCTTTGCCATCCGGATCAGCTGGGCTGAGATTGAATGCCTGCGAAAGACAAAGAAAATCCCTTTGGACCAGCAGTTCTCAACAATGACTGACATCTGGGGTCATCCTGGGGTTTAAATGGATACTGCTGCCTGAGTATGCCAGATCAATCCCAGATCTTCTGGTTGAATTGACTTTGGATTCTTGTGAAGCTCCGCAGATGGTTCTAGTGGTACATCCTAGGCTAAGAACCGCTATTCTAGACTTTCCAGTTTGCTGTTAAAAATGGCCGGGGGCTGGGGAGATAGTACAGTGGGTAAGTGCTTGCCTTGCACATAGCTGACCCAAGTTTGATCCCTGGCATTCCATATAGTACAAAAATCCACTCCAGGAGTGATTCCTGAGTGCAGAGCCAGGAGTAAGCCCTGAATACCTTGGATATGGTCCTGCTCCCCACCAAAGAGAAGAAAGTAAAAAGAAAACAGTCACCCCAAATCCAGCTTTCTCTGAGCTCCTCTTTGGTGAAAAGCAGGGCCAGATATAGAGTAAAAAGGAGCATATTGGACAGGAAATGGAAGGCATTAACTTCATTTCTTCCTCTTGTTTGTGGTGTGATCCTCTGTCTCTGAGTTCTAGCTATAAAATCATGAGGTAGGCCTGAATCGTGCCTCCTAAAATGAAAGGGCTCACAAGTCATGACCTGAGAGCCTTGTTTTTAGTACTGTCCAGTTGGATAGTGATCTGTTGTCAGATTCCAGCCTGATTCTGGACACACAGGATCTTATACCATTGCAAGTGACCACCCTCCAGGAGAAAACAAGGTAGGGCCAGTGGAGGAATAATACTGAAATGATAGAGAAACAAGCGAGAAATATAATTCTGACTTTGGGACTTTGTCCTACAGAGAGTAGTCTAGTCATATCTCTAATCATCCAGTTAGAGCCTGGATAGAAAGGAGTTTGGAGGATGTTTGCTGGAGTACTGTTTAACAGCTCAAAATCATAATCTATATGAGAACCACTTATGGAGAAACTGAATCCAAAATCCTCCCCTCCTCATTTACTCTCATTATACCACCCAACTTTAACTCTTTACATAGAAGGTATCTCGACCATTAATTTATTTGTTCCTTAACTTTTATTTCATCTTAAATCCCATACTATTTCATGAAGATTAGTATATAATCTTCTGAGATCAGACAGTGGCAGTGATACAGTGATAGTATATAATCTCCATGGTTAGTATTAGCAAGATTGCTATTAATTTGATTAGAAGTAATATGAAGATTAGGATGTCATTTTCATGAGATTCTTGTTTATTCCCGTTGCTCATCAATTTGTTCGAGCGGGCACCAGTAACGTCTGTCATTGAGAGACTTATTGTTACTGTTTTTGGCATATCCAATATACCACGGGTAGCTTGCCAGGCTCTGCCGCTCGGGCTCGATACTCTCAGTAGTTTTCTGGGCTCTCCAAGAGGGGTGGAGGAATTGAACTTGGGTTGGCCGTATGAAAGGCAAAAGCCCAAGCGCTGTGCTATCGCTCCAGCCCAATAATATATGTTGAATGAAAGAGTAGATAGGTACTATATTCATTCAGGAAAACACTAGGCGACTAGCAAAAAGGATGAGGAAAACCCATCACACCTATTTGCAGAAATATTCAGCATAAGTAAAAAAAAAATAGAAGATAAACATGTAATGCATGAAGCAGGATTCTTTTAACTGAGTACCTGGCCGAGACTGTAGACATGTTTGCATAGATTCAATGTGTTTGCAAATGCACACATAAAGTAAGCTGTTTCTACGGATGGAATTTAGAGGCAAAGCGACTGAGATTTTTCTCTACTCAGCTATGCTTTTTAAACCATTATACTTTATCAAATTAAAAGGGTTTTAAATTAACTTATTAGTTAGCTAATTAATTAGGTATTAGTCTGAGAGGACAACCATCCATCATCCTTGAAACGTCAGGGAAAAGCACTGACTGTCCCTGTGTGCAGTGAAATTATTCCACTCCCTGCAGCCCAGGGCAACCATCCTCTGAGTCTTCCTCTGTTCAAGTCCTGCCTGTCTTCAAGTTCCAGTCCAAGCTCTTCATCCTCCAGGCTGCTGCTGAGTCTCTCTCTCTCTCTCTCTCTCTCTCTCTCTCTCTCTCTCTCTTCCTCTCTCTCCCTCTCTCTCTCTGTCTCTTTCTCTTTCATTTTTGGGCCACAGTGCTCAGAGGCTATTCCTGGCTCTGTGCTCAGGGATCACTCCCGGCAGGCTTGGAGGATCATATAGGATGCCAGGGACCAAAACTGAGGTTGGCTACATGCAAGGCAAACACCTTACTTGCTATATGATCTCTTCATCCCCTGGTATTTCTGAATAAATAAGTGAGTAATTAAATAATGCTCTTTCTCTGTAGTACATATTTTTTCTCATGATATTTCCCACATTCTATACTCTATTTTTGATAGAATATAATCCCATAGAATCCAGTCTTCAAAGCTTTCTGTAGTGGGCCGAAGTGTGGAGGGTGGGGGGAATCGAGAGAAATATGTTTAGAAAATGCAGTTAGATTCAACAGTTATACAAGTTTCCTTGCTTTGGGCATTTTTAGATCCTTGGATTAACTTTCAAGGAAAGTTTCAGGGACTAAAGGAGGGAAATAAATTATTGTCCCCACCATTTATCAAAATTATTTGAATGTAGGATCTGTATCTAAAGAAATGCAAATTAAATTTCCAATATACATGAATTCTCCAAATTACCCTAACTCATATGAATCTCAAGACACGGGAACAAAATTTTGAGAAGGTTAGTCTCAGCTATCCTCTAGGCTTTCAATAAAAGTGATTTCTCTTAGCTTCATTATCGGCTTCTCACCTTTTCTCCTATGCTGACTCACTTGAGGGCAGAGATTCATATTTTTGTTATAACATTTCCTAATAATGATTGGCTAATGGTCCTGCTACTGCTGAAGAGAACAGGAAAAAAGGAAACATCTCCTTTCACATTCTAAAATACCCAATTTATCTTTCTTTAAGTCTTCCTTTATATTTCAAAGAAAAACATCAATTTCATCAAAAAAGTTAATTCACAGTAAGACTGCAGGAATCTAATCACTGTCACTGTCATTGTCATCCCGTTGTTCATTGATTTGTTCGAGCAGGCACCAGTAACCTCTCTCATTGTGAGACTTATTGTTACTGTTTTTGTCATATCCAATACACCACGGGTAGCTTGCCAGGCTCTGCCATGCAGGTGCGATACTCTCAGTAGCTTGCCAGGCTCTCCGAGAGGGGCGGAGGAATCGAACACGGATCGGCCACGTGAAAGGCAAAGGCCCTACCACTGTGCTATCACTCCAGCCCAGGAATCTAATATGATCATAAAAATCAGGTCCAGGATCAGGAGGGGGAAACACATTTATGAACCGTCAAAGTTCATCTAAGCCAGTTGCTTTGTTTAGCATCCTATTTGGCCTAGAGTTTTTCAGCAATCAAGCCTGAACAGTTCATACTATTTAAAGTTTAGTACTTATTGGCAGAGAGTAGGAAGCCTAGGGCAGGAATAATATTGTTCTTGGAAATATATTAGAAATAAAATTTCATGACAAGGCATGTGGTGGGAGAGTAACTCGTAGGCAGCTGCCCTGCTCCATTCTGTTTCTTCCCTCTAACAGCCTGTGAACTTCCTGCTTCTGTCCTATTTGGTAGCCTGGCCAACTGGCGGGTAAATGCAGAGAGAAAATAAAGCTCCCCAGAGAAGCTCTCTCTGCCTGGGAAATATTTTCCTGGACTGAAAGTCAGCAAATGTCTGTGTTACAGACCAGTACTTAGGCCCTCTGTCATGAACTGAACTCTGTCATCTCAAAACTCCTATGTTGCATCTCTAACCTCAATGTCGCTGTATTTGGATGGCATAGCCTGAGAAGGCCATGGAGACAAAATGAGGCCACAGGGTGCTACTGTAATGTAACGGGAGCAGCATCCTTTAAAAAGGTGAAGAGCTACCAGATTTCTCTCTCTCCTCTTTTTATTCTCCCCTACCCCATTTCTATAGAGGAAAGGACATCTGAAGGCCTAGCAAGGAAGCAAGGCCTTCATGGTAGGAAGAGAGGTCTTACTAGAAACCAAGCCCACCCCCTCTGTGGATTTCTAGGCATCAGCACTAGATAAAGAGTCTGTGGTTTGTGCCTGTGGTGTTCTGGTGTTGCCACTGAAATGACTGCGATACCCCTGGAGAGTAAACAAGGATGACTCACGGCCACAATGTAGACTCTGATCAGAACTTTGACAGGGTGGTTGGGGGGAATCCCTTGCTGGATTCTCAGCTGCCCGCTGTCCTCAGCAATGGAATCTTCAGGGCTTTTGTAGATGCAGAAGGAGCCCTGGAGACACAATGTGTGGACCCATTGAAATAAAATAGTCATAGGTTCCCTCCCCTGACCCACCAAAGGGAAAGAAAGAAAGAAAGAAAGAAAGAAAGAAAGAAAGAAAGAAAGAAAGAAAGAAAGAAAGAAAGAAAGAAAGAAAGAAAGAAAGAAAGAAAGAAAGAAAGAAAGAAAGAAAGAAAGAAAGAAAGAAAGAAAGAAAGAAAGAAAGAAAGAAAGAAAGAAAGAAAGAAAGAAAGAAAGAAAGAAAGAAAGAAAGAAAGAAAGAAAGAAAGAAAGAAAGAAAGAAAGAAAGAAAGAAAGAAAGAAAGAAAGAAAGAAAGAAAGAAAGAAAGAAGAAAGAAAGAAAGAAAGAAAGAAAGAAAGAAAGAAAGAAAGAAAGAAAGAAAGAAAGAAAGAAAGAAGGAAAGAAAGAAAGAAAGAAAGAAAGAGAGAGAGAAAGAAAGAGAGAGAGAGAAAGAAAGAAAGAAAGAAAGAAAGAAAGAAAGAAAGAAAGAAAGAAAGAAAGAAAGAAAGAAAGAAAGAAAGAAAGAAAGAAAGAAAGAAAGAAAGAAAGAAAGAAAGAAAGGAGTCAGAAGAGAATCTGGAAAAAGGAGCACATATTGGTAGAACCCAGGTGGGTGCTAATGCCCTCTAGGTGTTACCAAGCAGCATGTCAAGGCTCAGCAATGACTCACTGCCAGCATGTAACACCCTTCTCGAAGAGCCACGATGTGGGGAGCAAGAGCAGGAGCATCGGGTGGGGGGAAGCTGATGTCTTCACAGTTGGGGCTCTCTCCCTTTGTCTCATTCTGTCTGGACTATAGTATTTCTATTTTCAGATGCTGCAGTAAAGACTCAAGAGAGTCAAGAACTATTCAAACAAAAACCAGGAAGACTGGTTGATGGTAGCAAGCTTGCCATAAACGGGGGGTGGGGGGAGTAGTTAGGACAGAGAAGGGAACATTAGGACAATGAGAGTTGGAAATGATCACTTTGGACAGAACTGAATGTTGAAAAGCAGTAAAGTGATGTGTGTGATTCTCTTTCAGTAACAGTATTGCAAATCACAGTGCCTAAAAGGAAAATGAGAGAATGAGAGAGAGAGAGAGAGAGAGAGAGAGAGAGAGAGAGACAGACAGACAGACAGACAGACAGACAGACAGACAGACAGACAGATGAAAGGTGTCTGCCATAGAGATATAGAGGTAGGCTGGGTGGGGGCAGGGCCAGGCGGGAGAGAAACTGGGGACATTGGTAGTGGGAAATGTACAATGGTGTTTGAACATTGTATGATTGAAACTCAATTATGAACAATTCTGTAATTGTTTATCTCATAGTGGATTCAATAAAAATAAATTTTAAAAGAACTGTTCAAGATCATGAGGCTAGTTAGTATTACAATTAGGATTAAAGTTAGACCGGCAAGTTACAATGTCCAGGCTATTTCCAGCTGCACCCCACCCTGCATGCAAAGGGCCCATTATGCAGTGGGTTCATAGTCACTGTCCGTTAGAACTTTGTGGTGCTGACATCACAAGTCTGCTAGGTTGATGAGTTTGTGTGATTTGATTAAATCATCCAACTAAAGGGTTGCATATGAATTACACATTTGGTAGGTGATGAATGAAAAATAATGTTCAATGATTATTTCAAAGAACAATTCTGATTGATTGCATTTCTGAGTGCCAGCCCAGCTCATAGACCACAAACCCAGTATTTTCAAAAGACTGGGGTTCAATCTTACAGAATTCTTGAATAAAGAAGAAGGATTTTCCTTAAATGCATTCCACAACAGACTTGTCCCATCTAATATTTATGGACGAAAAAGATGAATAAAAGGGCTAATGTTGGAACCTGCCTTAAACTTCCCTATGACTCGATCTCCATCCAGGCCATGGTCTTCTTCTGTAGATTTGCCTCTTAAGAGCTCAAACGTTTTCACCCAGTCTTGAAAATTGTTGAAATGACTCTCAAGATCACCATCGTATATCTTTAGGGAAAGGGCGTAAGGGAGAAGAATGTGTTTAGAGAAAGGAAAACCCAGGATCAGTTTAATAAGAAATGCAAAGATTCTTTAAACCAGTCCCCTTGGAAAAATGTAAGTGATGCTATTGATTTCTCTGTAGCAAAATAATATGATTGACTCCTCATTCCTAAAACTACTGCTCTTAACGTATAAAACTTTTTTGTCATCTTTGAAATGTTAAGAATTAAAGCTGAATTAAAAATTAAAATAATAAAAATATGAATATAAAATCATTTATAGCTAATTGAAATTATTAACTTCTTGCTGTAGACTATTAATTTTGGGAAAATTTGAGTCAACAAATGTCAGCTAAGTATTTATTCTTAATACATATAAAGTGGTAAGATATTAGTTTTTATTATAATACACATAGATTTGAATTCTTCAAGTGGAAAATTATAAGTATATTTTAGGAATACAAAATTAAATTGAGTTTTAGGCTTGGTAACATAATTACATGACTTACTCAAATTTCTTATCCAAATTGGTTATCTAGATACATAATTTTTATTCTCTGACTTTTCATATTCATAAATATGCCTCCAGTTAATAGCTTCTGGCTGAAGTGAAGGCTGATTTAATGAAGCTTACTGTAGAGTTAAAACTCCTGTTATTTCAATTGTGTTCACAGCTGCATGATGATGCTAACCTTCAAGAAGTGAACCAAAGGGAACTCAGACATTGTCAAATGTCATGCTGGATTGAGGCTAACCAGTGTAAATTATACCCCTTCTCCATGTGAGGACATAGGACATGAAAACTTAACAAGCTCTTTGTCTTGGCTAACATGCCTGTTAAAGTTTTATTCTCTGCACCAATGATTATAATGATGATAAAGTAAGTTCAAACAAAGCACTTCCTAGGGATGATCTAAACACAGATAGGATCCCTCTCAGAGCTTCTCCCCATCTCTGTGGCCAAGATGGTGGTATCTACACACCTTCAAGGTTGCCAGATTGGGGATTTCATCTTCTTTTTGTTTCTTCTTGACCAGTTTGTCTTTCTTCTTCTTTGGGCTGTTTTCTATGTTTACCACTACCTGGTCTGATTTTGCCTCTGTGGGTAGGTAGTGAAAATCATTAGTTTTTATATGGCTGTTGAGATGAGAAAAAATAAAGTTAAACTCCTTTTTGCCTTAGTTTTAGCATGTGTCATGCTCCTTAATTAAATAAAGACAAAGGATTTGTTGTAGGATTTTGTTGTAGGTAATATTCTGCCCAGTTCTGGTATAAGTAAGAATCCGCTGAATTAGGCAGAGAGGGTAAGTAATTATTCCTGTGAAGTACCAAAAATCAGAATAGGACAACTCCAAAGCCTTTATTTACATTCTTTCTCCTATCTATTTATATTTATAGACTTCAAAACCATCTACTCCAACCACTTGAGGCTCAAATACTTTAGGAGTCATGTACCAAGTTAACAGTCATTTTTTAAGGTGCAATTCTAGGGAAAACGCAACCTCTGTTGTTTTCCAGCTCTATATATTCGGGAAAGTTAGTCTACCCCTTTGTACCTGTTTGATCTTGTGCAAAATTAAGGCACAGTGGCTTATGTCATGGTGATGCTCTGAGGCTGAACCATGCTAATTAGGAGTCTGGCTCTGGTTTTGCCCACTTCCGGCAGCGCCACTGAAACACCACGGGCAGCTTGTTGTGACTGCTATTTTTAGGCCAAAATCTGTCATTGGCTTGTAAGGAGTTTTCGGTCCTCTTAAATCCCAGGCATCTTTCATTTGAGCTTCTGCCAAACTAGATCTACTCACTCCTTGTAAACTGAGTCTTAGGACCTAAATCCAGGTCACCTCTATTAAATTTTATCAAGTTTGGGCCTGTCATCTCAGCCTGCTCCTATTTTTACTCTACTGTTTCTACATTCAAACTGTCAATGTAGGAACATGAGCCAAAGAGTGGATTTCAACATTGAACTAGAGAGACTTGGGACCTGCTCATAGTTCAGCTCAAATTAGCTGCGTGACCTTTTTAAAATAGCGTGATCTTGCTGAGATTGTCCTCTCTTTGGGAAGCGAGGGAGTGCAGTTGTAACACACCTTCTGTGTCCCCTGAATGGCTACTGACCTGTGTTATCTTTTTTCTCCTCCTCGGAATTGCTCTCCTTTTCCTTTGAAATAAGAGGGAGACCAAATTTACACCATTACACCAAACTTATTAATTAATTGGCTGCTACAGTTCTGATTCAATCCCCTCAATTGTCTGCCTCCCCAACATTTCTATTTTTCAATATCCTATCTAAAGGATATTCAGATAGTCCCCAAGGGGCTCCCAAGGGAAGCGGCATATAAAGACTGGGGGCCCAAGCGCTTTGATATGCTCCACCTTAGAGAAGGGGTACCCACATCAGAAAAACATCCCTACTGAGCTGTTGATGTTCTTGCTTTTGGGGTGCACTTCAGCTGCTGGGCAAGCAACCCCTCACCACTCTGAGCCCTGCCCAGTTTGCACTGTTTTACCTGCTGGCATGCTGGGTCGCTGGGCTGGCCCCAGAGACCAGGGAGGTTAATAGAGAAAGGGGATAGATGTGATTAGGCACCGGAAGTGGTGGTGTGCATGGCTGCAAAAGGAGGGAGACTGGAGGCGGGAATTAAGACTGGGCGAATTTCTCTAATGACATAGCAATATTCATGGCTAGTCCTGGGTGAAGAAGCCATTGTCTTTCTAGGCTAAAATATCATGTTTTCCTGGTCAATTAAATTTAATTCTCTTATCCTGCTTTAGTCAGGGAGAGAAAAAATCTTGCCAAATATTGCCACTGAGCTTTGGCCTGAGTCTCCAGGTCCACTTCCTACTGGTTCTCCGCCTTCATAATTTAATTCTTTATTTTTTTTCCCCGTGCCATATGTATGAGGCCTGGCTTTGGCAATCTGTGGGTTATTCCCCCTTGCTAAGGCCAAGATCTCTGCTTCTACTTCTAGAGCTTTCCATATGACTTCCAAATATTATTGAAGACCTGGGCATCTCCATGTTCACCAGAAACCCCTATTGTTTCAATTCTTCTTTATAGAAATCTCATTTCTCTTGGCTGCACCTTCTGACATTAGACTGTCGGCTGATTTATCCAGATGCCACACTAGACTGAACACCCTTTCAGTATATCTACCATAAGCCCCGTGTCAGTCAGCTTTAGCCAGAGGGTGGGAAACTTGTAAATCAAAGACACCTGGTCCTTCTAGTCTTTTTACTCACCTGCAGTTAACAGAACCACCCCTCAGGGGGGCCTTCATAGAGTGGAATTTTAAAGAGGGGCTAATAAGAGGATTGCACAGTAGAGAGTGCTATTCTTTCCTTCCTTCCTTCCTTCCTTCTTTCTTTCTTTCTTTCTTTCTTTCTTTCTTTCTTTCTTTCTTTCTTTCTTTCTTTCTTTCTTTCTTTCTTTCTTTCTTTCTTTCTTTCTTTCTTTCTTTCTTTCTTTCTTTCTCTTTCTTTCCTTCTTTCTTTCTTTCTTTCTTTCTCTCTCTCTCTTTCTTTCTTTCTCTCTTTCTTTCTTTCTTTCTTTCTTTCTCTCTTTCTTTCTCTCTTTCTTTCTTTCTCTCTTTTTCTCTTTCTCTCTTTCTTTCTTTCTTTCTTTCTTTCTTTCTTTCTTTCTTTCTTTCTTTCTTTCTTTCTTTCTTTCTTTCTTTCTTTCTTTCTTTCTTTCTCTATCTCTTTCTCTCTCTTTCTTTCTTTCCTTCTCTTTTTAAAAATAACTTTAATAAGTCATTATTTTCATTACAGACATTCAATATTCCAACACCAATCCCACCACCATTGCAGCTTCCAGGCTGCACGACATCTCAAACTTTGTAACACTGACGAAGCAGTTGTAGGACACCAGTGGATGGGATATAATGTAAAAGACAACCAATCTCGATTAACAAAATATAAGCACAGAAGGCTTAACCTGTGACTACATTTTAGTAATCTCTTATACAAGGCCTTAAGGGATCCATGGTGAGATACAACAATCTTCATTAACTTTCTTTGAAGGAAACAATTTTTGATCATCCTTTTAACAAATTATTTATAACAAGTAACATAAATTACTGAGGGCCTGCTATGGGGGCAGGCGTAAGGGCTGAATGGGAAAATTGGAAATAACAGTGGTGGGAAGGTGAATGGTGTGCTTTCTCATTGAATTCCATGACCTTCCAGGGCAGACTCTACCTTTAATGCTTTCTTCACAGAGGCATAATATTTAGTCCACCAGTCAATGACGTTTTCTGCAGATTCATCTGCTATGGTCCTCTTCTTTTTTTTGGTAGACCTCCGGGAAAGTTTCCTGGGATCCTGCAAAGAGATGAGGAATGGATTATGAGTTTGGCCTCATGGATCTGGATGTCTCTGACTGATGGTCTGCTGAAGAAAAGAATACATGGGCAGCCTCTGGGGGAGTGGATGTGGTACCAGTAAGGTTTGTGGTTATAGTTCTTACCACATCAGCAAATGAAAGTTTAATAATGTTCTCACCCATTCATCCATCCAACCATTCATCCATCTAACATAGTTTTACTGATCAGATGTGAGATAATATGCTTGACTCTGGGGATGCAAGAGGAACTAAATAATAGATAATTTAATTCATTAGATAATTTGGGAAGCTTAGAGTCTACCGGAAGAGACAGCCATATGAGTAAAAGAGCAGCACTTCAAGCCAAGGCTATATTAAAATCATTCGTTAAGTAGTGTGAATTTTGTGATTCTCAGTTTTCTCATCTACCCATAATAATGCACTGTAGCACTGTAGCACTGTTGTCCTGTTGTTCATCAGTTTTTTCGAGCAGGCACCAGTAATGTCTCCATTGTGAGACTTGGTGTTACCATTTTTGGCATATAGAATAGGCCATGGTTAGCTTACCAGGCTCTGCTGTGTGGCAGGATACTCTTGGTAGCTTTCCGGGCTCTCCAAGAGGGACAGAGGAAACGAACCCAGGTCGGCCGTGTGCAAAGCAAACGCCCTACCTGCTCTGCTATCACTCCAGCTCACCCATAATAATACTTGCCTTATTTGCAGTGTGAAAAAAAGGGACATAAAAAGTTGACAATTCTTCCCTTGAGCAAATAAATGGCTACTATAGCCTAAAGGAGAGACTGGGCAGGGATGTGTGTGTGAGAGAAAGGGAGTATTCCCATGAGATAATAGTTGTCTTGTCAGATGCTATTCATGCAAGACACATCACACACCCATTATCCATCCACACTCCTGATATGTGTTGAGTGTCTATAATGTACCAGGCACTCTATCAAGTACAGGGGTCACAGAGGTGTTAAAAAAGTCATCTCTGACCTTGTAGGGACCACAGTACTATGTGAAAACAGACATTTAAACTAAGAAATCCAACATAAAGTACCAGGTGCAATGTTGGAATGGAGAAAATCCTGTGAGGTGTCATGGAGGGTCACACTGCACGTGATGAGAGTGGACAAGCCTGAGCAAACAGCCACTTGCCCATCCACTCTGCTCGTCATTTCAATCTCTATCATTTGCAGGGCAGGGAATCTCTTAGAATTTCTTTTAAACTTCTCCTTTCTGTTAGCCAATGTCACATCAGGATTTTGTACTCGAATTTGTGATTTACATCACTCAGACCCTTGCTTTATGGTTTGTTAAATACATCTTCTCTTCCAGAATCTCAGCTGCAGATGACAAGTTTAACTTTCTTTTGGAATAGATCCAGGGGCTAATACTTTTTTTGAGCCATATGACCTTGTATAAAGAAAGTTCTGAGAATTTGTGGAACCAGTCTAGATGAGAAAACCATTACATTACCAAGTTAATGAACTCAGAAGAGCTTCTCTTCAATTAAATCTGGCAGTCTCATTTGACTAGAACTTTGAATTCAAATATATATATATATTTTCTGATTTAGTTTTATATGCATTTCTATATCTGCAGTGATGCTGTACAGTGGGTATCAAGAACACTCTTTTTAAAAGATTCTTTTTCAATAGCCCTCTTTTATAAATCAGGAAACTGATGCGTAGAAATATGAAGTTACCCTTGGTCACGAGTATGATGGAAGAAGTGGTATTGAGAAGAATGTACAAAGCAAAGCTTCAGTCTGCCTGTGAGTAGAAAGGGGGATTGATCTCTGACCTTCGCTTTGTCATCTTTTGGTGGCTCTTGGACTGCAGACTTTTGTTTAGGCTCAGGCACAGGAGGTGAATCAGGGATGTCAATCAGGACAGCTGACTGAGGCTGGGCAGAATCAGTTGCCTCTGTGGGAGGCAGGTCAACATCCACGGAGATGTAATCAACAGGGGCATCCTGGGAGGCACTATTGGTCCCAGAGGGCTCCGTGGCTTTTAGCGAACCTGCAGTAGCTGAAATGAAAGCAGCCTGGGTTGGTCAATTGGGCTATAATCAGGGAAGTCATTTCAGTGTCCTCATACTGGGAATCACTCATATCTAGATTCAGATATGGCAATTCCCTAGTATCTCTGAATACCACTTTTCTTATTTATAAAATGAGAGTGAAAATACTTCTTCACAAGGGGATAAGTGAGCTCAGGAGGTAAGTTAAATGGTGTATAGGAGATAATCAATAGGTACTTGTTATTGATCTGTCAGACTAATTTTAATCAATGGTGTCATAATCATAATAAGATTAGCACACATATCTTATGTGTTGATTGGATTCCCCGTGGGCATTAACTCAGGGAACTTTGGAGGCAACATATCTGTGAGCTCCCATATGTAGGTAGAAGTCTGGTGACATGAGCAATTGAACTTGAGAGGAGGCAAAGGTTGCTCCTTGGCTTTATGAGAGTTTTAAATTGAATTCTTGATTCAATAAAAAAGGCATAATGCTGAAATTCTCTGTCCAGGATCATTGGTTGATTGCATATTTTGCTGTAGAACTAAGTATTTATAACCTTTCAGTTGGAAGCCCCTAAGGTTGCCATGGTCTCCAGTGTGTCTTTTCCCAGTTGTGGACTTTTGAACAGCGATCCAACCCAACACTTAATAGGCACCTACTTTGTGCCAGGCACAGGGATAGAGATATCAGAATAGAAGTAGGCTCAGAGTGGTTTCTTGATTTAGAAGAAAACAGTACACAAATCAATGGTAAACCATTTGTGGAAAATTATATCATCTGAGCATAAAAATCTAACTATATTCTTACCTTAAGTCATACACAAATTCAGATAAATTAAAGTTCTGAAACATGCAAAAGTAATACTAATTTAAAGATAAGAACTATGTGACCAAGGGATAAGAGGGATAACAGAGGTTTGGTGTTCTTTTGTTTGTTTAGTTGTGTTCATGGGACAGAACCCATGTTCTCATATGTGAAAAGCATGTGTTTTGTTGTGGCTTGGTTTTGATTTCTGAGCAAAATCCAGCTGTGCTCAAGGATTACTCCTGTTCCTGTGCTCAGAGGTCACTTCTGGTGGTGTTTAGGGACGATATGTGGTTCTAGGGATCAAACTTGGGTCAGCTGTGTGCAAAGCATCCGTATTATTGGGGCCATGTGCTCTACTGCTGAACCATATCCCTTGCCCAAAAAAAGGTTTTCTGATCAAACTTAAAAAAGAACAAATTACAGTGTTTAAAAGCCAGTTTGGGACCAGAGTGATAGCACAGCGGGTAGGGAGTTTGCCTTGCATGAGGCTAATCCAGGTTCGATTCCCAGCATCCCATATGGCCCCCCAAACACTGCCACCCAGTAATTCCTGAGTGCAGAGCCAGGAGTAACCCCTGAGCATCGCTGGGTGTGACCCAAAAATCAAATAAATAAATTAAATAAAAACCAATTTGATGTGATTATATCAAGTTAAGAATTTCTGTAAATGATATGGACCATATTCACTATTAGCAGTTACCAGACCAAAGATTTTATCAATACATACAAAATATGGGATTCTAACATCGAAAGTCCAAAAAACAATGAAACTTAAAGAAAACAAAGTGTTGGGAAGGGATGTGAGCAGCTGAATTGTGGAAGGGGAAATACAATTAGGAAAAGGTCTGTTAACTGAGTAGCATCCAGAGACGCTACTATTCAAGCTAAAATAAAGAGATTGACTGAGGTGGCAAAAAGCCAACACAAAAATGAAATCAAAGCAAAACAAAACTTAGATAATAGCAAGTGCTACTGAAGAGAGGGACCATGGAGCCCTAGACAATAGGAGAACAGATCGAGTAAACAAAACCTGCTCCCTAGAGTGGCCCCTGGAATTATTTAGTATAGTTACACCAGCACATTCCCTGCCTCCCACTCATCTCTCGCTCCTTGATGTATATTCCAAAGACATTTCCGCAGAATCTTCCCTGAAGGAACACAGACAGATTACCCATCACAGCACTGTCAGTGGAAGTGGGAAGTTGGAGGCAGCCTAAAAGTTCAAAGTGGGGGCAAAGAAAAGATAGCTATTGCAGCAGAATTGTTATTGCAAGTTAGCATACACTGAGTGATCTATGGATCTATTTTTAAAGAATTTTTGAATAAAAACAATCTAGGAAACAAAATATATATGCAAACTAAAAATATTTTACAAGGATCAGTGGTCTGAGAACCAAGAGTAAAGGCAAGGAGTGAGATATGCATGGGGTGGGGGGTGGGGAGGGAGAGGAGGTGGAAGATATAATGAGAGCAAAGTCTTAAACTAAGAATGAGTGTATAGCCTGAACTGAAAAATGTAGTTCACTTGTCTCTGTGCACCTGAGACCCAAAATGTCCAAATTAAAGTAACGTCGATCAAAGAAAGACATCAGAGAGTGGAGGTTCAAGGGAGCTTGCATAACAGTCACAGAAGGTTTCTTAGGTGAGTTTTAAAGAGGTTAGGGGTGCAAGCCTATGGAGTAAGCCCTGAAGTCATTTTAAAAGAAGTAGAGGGCAAGCAGGGGCAAATTCTTGGGAAGGAGACGGCTGGCCATGGGCACTTCTAACAGGCTCCGTTATCAGACCCCTGAGGGCGCCATGACTTTGTACAACTCATCAGTCTACGAGGCACTTCCTACCTTGCCCATCCACCTGCGAGGTGATGGCCAGGGGCTCCCTGGATTTGAACAGAAACTGCTTCAAGCAGTTGATAGTGTAGGTGCCCACCAGGGTGCTCCTCCCGAAAGCTCTCCAGTCCACCACAGAGATGCTCAGGGGTGGGTGCAGAAGTTCATTCTCAGGCAGCTCCTGTGGGGAGAGGCCGAGTGAGTAGGGGCACTGGCTGGGCAGGGCCAAGTGGCCTGTCTGGAAACAGGATGGAAGAAAGTCTGGCACCCCTCCTCCCCCTTCTGTCTCTGCCTTGCCATTCTATCTCTCCTTGGCAGCTTGATGGATTCCCACGTCAGCTAGTGATTACCCCCAATGAGGAGATGGAAATAGTAATTCATTCCTGGCATAAATTTCAAAAACTATCCACTTCCAAATTCTACCTGGCAGTATCTCTGTTCTCTTGCTTGCTCATTTGTTACCTGTAAAGCACTTATTTTGGATGACCCCTGAGCCCCAAGATCTCAAACAGAATAAAAATGGAGTCAGGTGAAACAGAGCTGAGGGTGTCAGGCCAAGGTCCAGCTCTGCTTCCCGCGACAGTCCTCTAGGCGTAAGCATGCTCTTTATTTCTAGTCTTTGCTAATTTAAAATATGAATTCACTAGAGCTTACTGATCTGACAAAACAAGCTTTCTCAGTTCATTCCAGATAAGACGCACACAAAAACTACAGTTAACCTTTGAGCAGTAAAGGGTTTAGGGGTGTCAAGCCTGTGTAGTAAAAAATTCAGGTATAAGCTACAGTCCATCGAGGGTTCTATGTAGACAGAATTAGCAACCAGTGGTTGATTGAATTTAAAATCAACAGCTAGAAAAAAATGGTATAGAAGTGGAGCCAGGAGTTAGAGTATCTTCTAGATTAGAATTTCTAAACTGGGGGTCACATGAATATCTGGGGAGGCAGGATATTCCAACAGGGCCATGGGTAAAAGTCGCATAAATGAGGGACCACAGCACAAAACTAGGGGGTTCACTAGTAGGACAGTGAGTCAGGAGGGAAACAAGGTCAGGAGTGGGCCATGGCTGGGAACAGGCTGAGATACACTGTTCTAGATCAATGATTTTCAGACTTTAAGTGAATCCAAATACTCAGGGGTCTTGTTAAGCCAAGGGTAAAGGGGTCTTACCCTACAGAAGTTTCTCACTCCATAGTATGGGGTTATCCTGAGAATCTGCATTTCTAGTAAGCTCCCCGCTAAGGCTGATGAACTGGGGGGCCTAGTGGGGAACTACTGAAGCTGCTTTGATTTTTTACTGTATGGATTGGCTCCTGGAACCACCAAGACCCAAACAATAATGACAACAAAACTCTACTGTGGGCCAGAGAGAGAGTATAGTGGGTAGTGTGCTTGCCTCGCATGCAACAGAACCAGGTGTGATCACTGGCTCCATGTATTCCCCGAGCCTCCAGGAGTCATCCCTGATTCCTGACCCCGGAGCTGGAGTAAGCCCTGAGCACCACAGGTGTGGCCCCCAAACAAAACAACAAAAACCTATGCCAGTCTGAAAATTCAGCCTCTTCACTAAATCGGACCGTTCTTTGTCACAGATACAAGATCTCCAAAGCTCTGGAACTTTCTCCCCCAAGACAGGGTGAGGAAGGACAGGTGACCTCTGCAGAAATGAAGCAAGAGGCAGGTGGGGAGAAGGGGCCGCACCACTTCGAAAACATCCGCCTGGACATTGAAGTTGGGGTTGTTCTTGTAGCTCTGGATCACACAGGACTTGACTCCTCGTCCCCCACACTCGATGAGAACCTGAGGACGGTCCACTGACAGGAGCTGCACCTTCTTCATTTCACGAACACCCCAGAAGAGAACCTGAGGAGGAGAGGTGGGAAGGAGTGCCTGCGAGGACCTTCCAAGGAGGGGCCACGTGCAGGTTCTGGTTTCCACGTGGCCCAGACAGACATGCGGTCAGAGAATGAAGCCTGTCCAGTGCCCAGAGGGCCGTGTCCAGTGATCTGTCTGCCTCCCTCCCACCACCCTCTCGTGCCATGTATAGCAATGCTGCTGCCTGTCGGCCCCCGGAAACGATGTGCTCTTCCCCTGTACCTCAATGCGGTATTTGCTCAACACTGGCCGGATGTTTGCAGGAACAGGGTAGATCTGGGTGACATCTGGCGGGTCAATGGGAGGGAGCTCCTGGATCCCGGATGGAGGAACCTGCACACAGAGGACAAGCACTGGTGAGAGGACAGGGCCAGGGAGGTAAGGGAGACTTGGGGTTACCAAGCAACCACCTCGGCCCTAAAGCAAAAGTTGCCACCAACTCAATCATTTTACCACGACAAATTTATTACTTGACAAATGCATTTTCCAGCAGGGTAGCCAATGTGTGGTGAACCTTTACGATTGTACCCCAAGATAAATGGAGTCTTCCCTAGGCTCATACTAGAGAGAACAGATGGGGAGGGAGGAAAGCAGGTGTTCACGACAGGGAGACATGACACCAGAGCTGGGGGGATTGAGAAAGTTCGGATCAAACTCGGAACCTCTGAGACTCCACTTGCTCTTGCTTTCACGACTTAGAGCAAAACACAGGCTGAATCCAGGAGGTACTGAGTCTTAAGGAGTAAAACAGAAAATGAAGTCCTTCGAAGGCTGGATTCAGGGATGAAAGGTATCATTTTCAAGGCATTGGCGTTTAGGAAGCCGTGGGAGAGCCATCACTGTGCTTTGCCAAGCTCTCTCACAAAGGGCTGAGGAACTATTGAGGAAAGGGCCTTTCTCACTGAGAGCCATCCAGGCCGCCATCAAGACTTGCCTCAACAGGACTCAGTACGTTATCCTGGTTTGACCCCAGCCTTGGTGACCATTCTCCTGGTCTTTAGTCCGGGACACAGTGAGTCCCTGTGGAGGCTTAGCGAAAAAACTCACTCAGTGGGCTGAACAAGAAGCCAGGCTCCACTCTGTGACTTTGCATGAGAAAATCTCCCTCTCTGGGCCTAGATGCTGGGCCAGGCACAAGAATCTCCAAGCCCCCGGGAGTCAGATGTTCTCAGAAGCACTGCTGTGTCACAGGAGGGCTTCCTCACTATGGGTGTTTTTCCTGGCCAAGAGGATGTCCCTGTCTACTTCATTTCATTCTCCAAGCCCCTGGAGTGATGCTCTGTCTCCAGTGAGCTCTTTTTACAGGCTGACAACACTTGCGCTCCATATGCTGCAAAGGCCTAATTGCTCACCAGAAGCTGCCAAGCCCAGACAAATCATCCATTTTTTTTTTTTATTGTTTTCACAGAGTCTTCTAGTTGGTGCCAGCAGATGTGCTTAAGCTAATGATCAGAAAGCTCAGAAAAGACAGAGCACAGACACGGCGAATGGAAAACAGGCTGCAGCTAATGATGCTCGGCAAGAAACAGGCCAGAGAAAGGAGGTGAGGATGAAGATGTGCACCCACAGAGCACCCATAGAGCACCCATAGAGCAGGAGGGGAGCAGTGCAGCCTGCAAACCCACACTCACTGGCAAGCTGTGGGGCAGACTTCCTGGTTCTTATCTCTACTACTCTTGGGTGTTAGTCTCCCATTCTGCTACTTTATATTCCACAGATGAGTGTGGTCTTTCTGTGTCTGTCTCTCTCTTTCTGACTCATTTCACTCAACATGATACTCTCCATATTGATCCACTTATATGTAAATTTCATGACTTCATCTTTTCTAACAGCTGCATGGTATTCCATTGTGTAGATGTGCCAAAGTTTCTTTAACCAGTCATCTGTTTGGGGGCACTCCATTTTTTCCCTAGATTTTGGCTATAATAAACAGTGCTGCAATGAACATACAAGTACAGATGTCATTTCTACTATACTTTTTTGCCTCTTTGGGATATATACCCAGGAGTGGTATTGCTGGGTCAAATGCGAGCTCAATTTCTAATTTTTTGAGAAGCGTCCATATTGTTTTCCAAAAGGACTGAACCAGTCAGCATTCCCACCAGCAGTGAAGGAGAGTCCCTTTCTCCCCACATCCATGCCAACACCAGTTGCTTTTGTCTTTTTGGAAGTGGGCCAGTCTCTGTGGTGTGAGATGCCTCACAGGCTGAGGGAAAAGGCAGCTGAGATAGAGAAGGGAACACCTGGTAGAGAATGTTGGGAGGACCCACTGGGGTTGAAAGCTGCATGCTGAAAGTAGACTATAGACTGAACATGATGGCCACTCAATACCTCTACTGCAAACTACAACATCCAACAGGAAAGAGAGCAAAAGGGAATGCCCTACTGCAGAAGCAGGGCGGGGTGGTGGGGTTGGGGTGGGGGTGGTGGGAGGGATACTGGGAACATTGATGGAGGAGAATGGGAACTGGTGGAGGGATGTAAATGAAATGCAAACATGAAAGTTCATAAGTTTGTAACTGTACCTCACAGTGATTCACTAATAAAAATTAAAAACAAGCAAACAAAAATACCACATTCACTGACAAACCTAGCTCCCCCCTGAGGTCCCAGGGAGAAGCTACAGAGCAGCTGGGGTCATAGGTCACCTATGGCTATGTCTTATAAAAACTTGCCCGTTGTTCCTCTAGGCAACTGTTATGCCAGCCTGAGAAATGCCCTAAAGTATCTCTGTTCATTGAGTGCCTGAAAGATGCCCTTGAGAGTTTCTGCCTGGGCCTCCTGGTTCTGACATGGTGGAGACTGGAGACACTGGACTCTGCTAGGATCAGCTGCTGGTCAAACACAGGCTTTGCTGTTTCCCAGCATTTGGGACCAAAGAAAAGTGAAGAATTTTCACGAAGGCAAAATGGCAAAAAAAAAAAAAAATGGGGAGTAGAAGGTACACAAGATACATTGGTGCAGATGGTAGACTGTCCTAACACCCCAGTGGAGACAAATACCAGAACCTGAAGCCAAGACCAGGGGACTCAGGGTGGGACTTGTAAGGGGGCCCTAATCTCAAGGTTATGCATGAAGTTAGTCCCAGTCATACCCCTTTGAAAATGGTGCTCAGAAGCCTTTCTCCTTTCTCCACGCTCCCCACTCCATCACTGCTTATAAGACCTAGTGATGAGGATGTTTTTCCTCTTCTTCAGCAAGGACCCAGCCTTGGGCTCTATCACTTATAAGCTGGATTCACTTGGAGAAGTGATTCAGTGTCACTGAGTCCCAACTGCGTTGTTTATAAAGTGAGGAAAGTGTTGATGGATTCATGAACTCCTACGAGGAATTGTTGAAAGAGCCCGCAAAGCACTTGGCACACTTTCTGGTACTGTGTTTGCTAGGAGTAAGGGTGAAGGGAAGATGGACTGACCTTGACAAATACGAACGAAAGCATAACTTCAAATCATTTTCATTTTCAATTGCATTCAGATAACCTAAGATTGCTAGTGCCCCAAACTACATTAGAAGTGAATTTAAATTGTCTCTCAAGGAAAACAATGCCTACGCTCAAGTATTCTCTACATAATTTATGTAATCGAGCAAATAAGTGTGTTTGAAAATACTGCATAGAGAACCTATTATATAAAACAAAACTGGCTTCTCTCAGTGACATGGAGATGAACTTCACACTCAACTCCAAGTGTTAGCCAGCTCTCAGTTACCTTTGACGGCTATTTAAAATCCTGTTCTCTTCTTCTGCTCTACATCTGAGCTTCCTGTTCCCTAAGCTGGATTGCTCGACGAGCAACATTTAAATGAATAAATGACTGAATGAATGAATGATCAAAACAGTCTTGGCTTCAAGACACTTAGTGATTACTGGAGAGAAGTTTATGAATAACTGACCTTTCCAAAACCTAAATGAGGGGCTGGAGCGATAGCACAGCGGGTAGAGCATTTGCCTTGCATGCGGCCGATTTGATTCCCAGCATCCCATATCATCCCCTGAGCACCACCAGGAGTAATTCCTGAGTGCAGAGCCAGGAGTAACCCCTGTGTATTGCCGGGTATGACCCAAAAAACAAACAAAAAAAAGAATCTAAATGAAATAGAAAGAGAGGTCCAGGGCTGTAGGAAGGAAGAGGAGAAACTATTTGGTGGAGATGGGAGTGAGGAGAGGTTCCTGATTTCTCTGGTCAGAAACCACCAGGATTAACCACCGTCCTACAAAGGAGGACAGAGTGTTGAGGTCAGCGTGGGAAGGTTAGGGAGACATTTAGGAGGCCTGTTATGAGGCGAGATTAGAGAGCTCAAAGTTTTGACATAAAGAGGTCACAGTGAGTATTGGGTAACCTGGAAAAATGTGAGGTCAAAAACCAAAGGAAAACAGTTTGAAGACAAATGCTGGGAGAGTTTAAATGCCAGGCTATGCAAATTTGACATTCCCCTATGGATCCAATTTATTTTTTCATGAACTAGTAAGAGTTGTACAAACAACAAAAACAGTTGATAGTTTAAAAAAAATTGGGGAAATACTAGATTTCAGAAAAAAAGTTTCAAATGCTTATTATAAGACTTCTCAGAATCTTTACTATGGTAAAGACATTTCAAATCCCCAAGACAAGTAATCTAAAGTAGCGTTGTCATCGCACTGTTGTCCTATTGTTCATCGATTTGCTCGAGCGGGCACCAGTAACATCTCCATTGTGAGACTTGTTGCTACTGTTTTTGGCATATTGAATATGGCATGGGTAGCTTGCCAGGCTCTGCCATGTGGGCGGGATACTCTCTGTAGCTTGCCGGGCTCTCCAAGAGGGGCAGAAGAATCAAATCTGGGTTGGCTGTGTACAAAGCAAACGCCCTACCCGCTGTGCTATCATTCCAGTCCGAATCTAGAGTAGTATGATGTAAATTTCCAAAATTTCTTTATCATTATATTTGGAGGGACAGAGCTTACAAAAAAACAGACTTTGGTAAATGTTCCTGAAAGTAAAATGCAGGGAGGAGAATGACACGGTCTGAACCTGTGTTCTGGAAGATCACAAATTGGGTAGAGGTCTGGGAGACGGTCCAGCTGGTAGGAAGCATGCCTAGCAAGCCAGCCTCGGGGGATCTCCACTCCAGCACCACACAGTTCCCTGCGCACAGCTGATGCAGCCCTGGAGGCTACTGGGCACCATCAGATCGTGGCCCTGAAGCCCCTGGGCACCTCTGGGCAGCCTGAATGCAGTCCCCAGCATTGCGGGGTCCAGGTAGCACCACATCCTCTGGCCTTTGCGTCAAACAGCTTGCACATCTGGCTGAGAACCAGTGGGGCTACTGGGCCTCCTGTAGCATGACTTGGGAGCATCGCCTCCCCCCTCCTACACGCCCCCACCACACATAAAATAGGTAGAAACTCATAGACCTGGAAAGAGGTCAGTATAACAATCCTGGTAAGAAACAGAGTCTGGGACCAGAAAAGACTACAACTGCTCAAGTCAGTGGGCTGACCTGGCTGCCGGCTATAGACACAGAGTGAAGAATTGAAGTTGAGTATAAATTTTCAAGACAGCGTATCTGGGAGAAGAACGGAGTGATGGATCCATAGTGGGAAGACTTCAGGGGCAGGTTAGCAAGGCAGCTAGGCTGGTCAGCAGGAGATAGAGATGCGAATTCAGAGAGGGCTGAGAACCCAGCTACTGTGTCCTTTTTCTCTTTTAAAAAATTGAATCAATGAGTGATACAGAGTTACAAAGCTGATCACAGTCAGGTTTCAGTCACACAGTGTTCCAACATGCATCCCTCCACCAGTGCACATTTCCCACCACCAATGTCCCCAGCTTCCCTCCTGCCACCCAGTCTGTCTCTTTGACAGGCACTTTCCTTCTTTCTTTCCGTGTCTGTCTCTCTGTCTGTGTCTCTGTGTTTGTCTCTGTCTGTCTCTGGCTGCCTCTCTCTCCTCTTTCTCTCTGTCTATCTCTCTCTCTCTCTGTGTGTGTGTGTGTGTGTGTGTGTGTGTGTGTGTGTGTCTGTCTGTCTGTCTGTCTGTCTCGCTCTCCCCACCCCCCTTTTGGCCATTATGGTTTGCAATACAGATCAGATTCTGAGACAGGGAAGCATTCCCATAACGGAGAGGCTGCAGGCACCATCCACAAAGGAAAACTGAGAGCGACTGGTGACAGAGGAAGGCAGTTACGTGCTCGGTCTTCTCAGCATGGACAATGGGAGCCACACGTGAAGGCAGTCGTGCTGATGATCAAATTACTTTCTGAACAACTAATCAAATGAGAAAGGAGTTCCGAGGAAATGCTAATGGATTGTATCTCTTAGGCTGCTTCCCTCTGACAAGGCTTCTTCCATTAACGCAGCTGTCAGGAAGCAGCGGGAGTCTCTGTTTCACCCGGTGCAGAGGACGGGGGAGGGCTGAGACTCTGGAACTCAGATGCTCTCGGAGGGCCTGTAGGGGTCTGTTGGTCCAGACCCTCACTTCAGAGCTCTAGGCATTTTGGGAGGTTTTGTGTAGTGAAAAGAGCACTTGACTGAGGGGCCCAAGCAATCGTATGGTGGGTAGGGAGTTTGCCTTACAAGTGGCCAACCTGGGTTTGGTCCCCAGCACCCCTGAACCTGCCAGTTGTGATCCCTGCGCACAGAGCCAAGAATAAGTTCTGAGCACGGCTGGTGTGGCCCAGCCCCTGCCCCCACCAAAAAAACGAGAGTAGTTGACCAGATCCAATTCAGCTAACCTTGAGCCTCTGCTTTCTGATGTGTGAAGTAAAAGCGTTGCCCTAGATTGAGTTTTCCCAAGTCAGCTACTCCTCCGTCACCTTTACCACCTATGCTATTAGCCATCAAACATTTTCCTGCATGCTGTCTTGTTTGGAAAAAAAAAAAAATAAATTCATGGTGTTCAGACAAGGCCACACATGCAAGGCAACTTTAAAATAAAAATAGAACACTGTTATTGGGGGGTGGAGCAATAGCACAGCGGGTAGGGTGTTTGTCTTGCATGCGGTTGACCTGGGTTCGATTCCCAGCATCCCATATGGTCCCCGAGCACTGCCAGGAGTAATTCCTGAGTGCAGAGCCAGGAGTAACCCCTGAGCATCACCGGGTGTGACCCAAAAATCAAAAAACAACAAACAAAAAAACACTGTTATTGTTATATGTCAAGTCAAGCATTTCTTAAACTTCCTTTTCAATATATTTGGACAGTCTGGTACTCCACGATGTTGGGAAATGTTCCTATTAACATCCATCCTTTTTTCCCTCTATCCCAAGAGACTAAGCCTGTGCTTTTTCTTAGGAAGACTGCAGTTGAGAGCAGTATTATATATTTTTTATTTGTATTATTTGATGAGCATTAAACAACTTTCTTCTAAAAGTGATTAGAAGGATGAAAAGCATCAAAACTATTTGCAACAATATGGATAGGACTTGAGAGCATTAGGCTAATTGAGAAAAGTTGGAGGAAAAAATTCCTGCCTGAGCTCATTTATACGCAGAATACAAAAGTCTTATAGAAATAGAGTTGCTTCATGATCACTGGGTGGAGAAATGTGTGAGGTGATCAAAGGGGCACGTTTCCATTATTAGATGAATAGGTCTTGAGGATTTCATGAACATGGTGACTAAAGTTAACAGTGATCCTATTACTTACTTCAAAGTGGCTCAGAAAACTTCTTATCAAGCACACACAAGACAACTCTGCACAGTGTTAGATATGATAATCAACTAATTATGGAAATTATTTTGTAATATATACAGATATCAATGATCACACTGTGCATCTTAAACATGCAGTATTATATGTCACATTACATGTCATTAAACTTGGTCACATGGAGAGGCAAAGCTCCTTCCAGTGAACTCAACAACAAAAAATTAATATTCTTCCTGTTTTTACCTAAAATTCTTCTTTGGCAGCCTGAAATCAATCTTTGGGCTTGAAGAAAGATTGGCCTACTGGTTTCAAAGGTTACTTTCAGCTCTGGAATTTATTCCCTTGCTTCATTGCAACTCAAATCTATCTGGCAAGAGCTGGTCTAGTGGAATCTCACTGGGTTTATTATTCTGGTATCCTAGAACCTAAGATTTCTAAAACAAAGAGTTCTTAGTTCCCCCCTTCTCCCACCCTGAACTGCAATCATTATGGAGCAGGATATACCTGACTTCCTGCCACCCCATCTTTCTACACGCTCACCCAACTTCACAATCTTCAACAGAGTTTCATCTTTCTTTCTTATTAAGTAGAGCAAAATCAAAGTCTCTAATGAGATGGAATTAAAAATTTATCGTTGTACTTACATATAGCTCCTAGGTTTCAGAAATGAACCTGGGTTTGCAGAAAAGCATGTAGAAAACTTAATACAAGTATCTAACCCCATAGCTGTTCCTTTCCTCATTATGCACCCTGCTCTCTCCAGCTCTTAGGGGAAAAGGTAGACTTGGAGTCACAACTCTGATCCTGCTTATTCAGTAAGTCTTCATATCTATCGTCTTCATTTCCCTTACCTGATATAAATCGGTGGGACTGGACATCTTGCTTTAATATTCTGTGCCATAATATAAGCAATAATAATAAAGCATGTGGTATTTGTTGAATGTCTATTTCACACCACATACTTAGGCAAATGTCTATCATCATCACTTTACAGGGTCAACACTGAGAGATGAAGTAGCTTACCCAGGGTCACCCACTAGTAAGTAAAAGAAACGAGGTCTATACCCATGAAATTAGTCTCTATGTGTTAGGAATTCTTGCATTCACAGTTTTCTACCAAGACAGTTTTCTTTAAAAATTGAGATTCTTCCCTGAAACACTGCATGGAAATCTCTGACTTTGGAATATCACCTGAGCCTCAGTGGGTTTATGTGGATAATAATAAAAGACCTTTGTTGTTCAAAAAAATTGAGATTCTTGGGGATGGAATGATAGTACACCAGGTAGGACATTTGCCTTGAACACAGCTGACCTGGATTCAATCCCTGGCATCCCATGTGGTCTCCCAAACACCACCAGGAGTAATTCTTGAGTGCAGAGTCAGGAGTAACCCTTGAACATCATGGGGTCTGACCCAAAAAGCAAAGAGAATAAATAAAATAAAACTAAGATTATGAAACTGAGTTTATCTGTAGAGGAACTGGTCTGACCTAGAAGCGAAGTACCATCTGCTCTCCTGATTCTCAATAAATGAAATAGTCAGGAAGATAAATATGATATAGGTCCACTTGGTCACCTCTTTTGCAGGTCTTCATGCCCCATTTGATCATCTACTGGACAACCATACTTAAGAGTCTCAGCTTCCCCTAAGTACAATGGTTTTGTTTTCTGAAAAAGTCTCCCAAAACCTATGTCCCCAAACACCACTACATTTTATCAGGACAGATAAAGAGATCCTCTTGTCTTCAGGAAAAGGTGTGGAACAGTGTAAGGGGAAAAAAGATTGTAGAGTCCAATTTAGCTCTCAACTGAACCCTAACTAGCTGCCTGATAAAGTAAGTCAGTCCATTGCATGCATCATCATTTTACTCGATAAAAATGGGTGTGCAATCTCAGCAGGAGGGAGAGTGAAGGAGGGCGACCAAGGGTAGGTGAGGCACAAACACAACTCTGGAAACATGCTAAGTGCCCACAAGTATCTGCTCCTTCCTCTGAGTATCTTCTCATGAGCATCTTCTCATGCTAAAGCAGATAATGCTTTAGCAGCCCTATCTGCCAGCTCTGGAAGACTCTTGCAAACAGACTCTTGACTTTGCAGCAGTGGGGCTCTGGGTATAGCCTGTGTCCCCTAAGTTCTTAAGAAGCACCCCCATATTCCCAGAAGAAGACACCAGCTATCAGGGTGGGACCAAGAACAGCTGCAGAGCTCTCCCATGAAGTTGCCTCTCAGACCAGGTCAAGCAGAGAGACCACTAGTGTGGCTATCTTGTCACTCACCTGCAGCAATTCAAATACCGCGAGTAGGTCCCCTCCAGAGAGGTTCCCACAGAAGATGGGGTGATAGCACAGCTTTGGTGGCTCATAGTTCTGGTCAACCAGCTTCACCACAGGAGCAGCCACGGTGGCACCCAAGTACTCTGGCTTCCCCTAAAATGGGGGGAAAAATTTATGTTTGTTTTTTTTTTTTGGCTTCTTGGCTCACACTTGGTGATGCACAGGGGTTACTCCTGGATCTGCACTCAGTAATTACTCTTGGTGGTGCTCGGGGATATTATAATATGCTGGGAATCGAACCCGGGTCTGCCACATACAAGGCAAATGCCCTACCCGCCGTGCTATCGCTCCAGCCCCTCGTGTTTGTTCTTGACTTTGAGACACCTGTGCAATTATGTAAATGACCTTCATAAGAATGTTACCCACAGGGCATCCTCTTGGTCCAACCTCCCTCCTATCATCTGTCAAGTCCCTTTATCCCTGTCCATGGGATTGGGGAACCATGGAGTGCACTTGAGCTCCTGGGGTGGAAACTTTAGGAGGGTCATCACAGGGTTTTCCTGCTCCAAGGCTCTCTTAAAGGATTTATCATCCTCAACAGAATAATTAAAATAATTATTGAGAGTGCTTTGAGGAGAATAAGGTGGCACCCAACATTCCCAGAGCTCCCCATAGAAAGACACCATCGGGATTAGGACATGGACTTTGGAGGCCAAGTAAACCTAAGTCTGAGCTCCCAAATATACTACTTTCCACACTCACAGGCATTCATTTGCCAGTTTCTCAACCAATTTTGAATTTATGCCTAAGCTTGGGTTTAAGTGAATAGCTGTTTGTGGAGAGATGCTACAATAATTGACCTGCCTTACACAGTTATTTGTACATAATAGGTACTCAATATGTGAGGAGAAAAAGGAGCAAGGCTAGTATGTCTAAGTGACAGAAGTTCTAAGTTTCTTTAAGAATTATTCTAAGGGAGGGAAACTGGGGGCACTGCAGATGGGAAATGTACACTAGTGAAACCAGTGGAGGGATGGGTGTTGGAACATTGTATGACTAGAGCTTAATTATGAACAAAGTTGCCGCTGTGTATCTAATGATATTCAATTTTAAAAATTTAAAGAATTACTTAAGGGGCTGGGCTGAAGTGATAGCACAGTGGGCAAGGCATTTGCCTTGCACACAGAAGACCCGGGTTCGATTCCTCTGTCCCTCTCGGAGAGCCCGGCAAGCTGCTGAGAGTATCCATATTCGCCCGTACAGCAGAGCCTGGCAAGCTACCCGTGGCATATTTGATATGCCATAAACAGTAACAACAAGTCTCAATGGAGATGTTACTGGTGCCTGCTCAAGCAAATCGATGAACAATGGGTTGACAGTGCTACTTAAGAAGCTAGAGAGATAATATAGCAGGTAAGGCATTTGCCCTGCATCCGGTCAACTCTGGCATCCCATATTATCCCACAAGTACCATCAGAATTATTCCTGAGTGCAGAGACAGGGGTAACCACTGAGCATTGCCAGAGTTTCCCCCCCAAAAGCAAAACAGATAAAACCCAAATAAAACCAATAAAAATAATTCTTCTGTGTCACCATCTCACATCTTTTGCCTCTTCCCCAGGCCTGCTCCATGGACCCTGTGTCCACATTCTGCCCAGGAGCAGCTTAGAGCTGAAACAAACCAATCTGCTTTGCTGTTCATGTTAGAAACTTCTGGAGTGAAAGTTTCATATGTCAAATTTCCTGCTTTCTTGCCCACCATATCCCCTGGCAGCGGGAAGGCACTTTCACATATTGGACAAGTGAAAGTTGTTGGCAGAATGACCAGCAGAATCCAAAGCCGGGCCCTGCCTTCTCTGCTGATGGTGGTTGGGTTTGAGCAACGGTACTGCATCACTGCCTTTGAATTCAAGTTTGAGGCATATTTGAGAACAACAAACAAAGCTGCCTGCTGATCTCCTCTGAAAGAGTCAGCTATTCCTGGTCTGGGTGGAGATAGGACAGCTGGATATGAAATGAATGACCAACCATCTGATTATTTTGTCCATGGTCAGAGCTGGGAATTCATAAGCATAATTGGCTCTGTAAATAAAGAGTAAATAGAAACTGAAGTCATCAATTTTCCAAATAAGCCAGTTTCTTATAAAGCTTAAGCTGTAAATGAGAGCACAGGTGACTAGCTAATAAATTAATATTCTCGGCTGGAAGCACAGGACAGACAGTGTCAGGACCTAATAGTTTCATCACCACTCTTGTGCTCCCAGAGTAGCTGCCGCTACAGACTCTCTTGCATGTCTTCATGTTTCTGTCCATGTTTCTTCCCAGAAGAGGGAAGCTTTCTCCTGTTCTCTTGTCTTTCTGTTATTTCCTTTTCTTTACATGTGAGAAAGGAAGCTTGTTTTGCTGTGAAAGGTTTGGCTTGGGCTGAGAGCAGGAGGGCAATCACAGGAGGGAGGCAGCCACCTAAAAAGTGCCTGGACAGTAAAGGCAAATCCATCTAGTCCCGCAGGTTGATTTAGGGGGCACTTTCAAAGATGCCTGATGACTGTTATTAACTCTCAAATAAAAAATACCTTGGGGCTGGAGCAATAGCACAGCGGGTGGGGCGTTTGCCTTGCACACAGCTGACCCGGGTTCGATTCCCAGCATCCCATATGGTCCCCTGGGCACTGCCAGGAGTGATTCCTGAGTGCAGAGCCAGGAGTAACCCCTGTGCATCGCCAGGTGTGACCCAAAAAGCAAAACACAAAAACAAAAAAAAAATACCGAGGACAGGGAATCATGTTGTTCGGAATAAAATTAAGAAGGTGCTACTTCGTGGTCATCTCTGTAGAAAACCAATGTTACAGGCCCTACAGTAGAACTCATTCATTTCTCCTCGGTATATACATCTAGTTCCCTCTACAGGAGGGGAGCAGAAGCCAGGGACAGAGTCACTCCCAAAGTGGAAAGAGTGAACAAAGGAAGCAAAGTTCAAGTTTTGGAATTTGACATTTGCTCGAATTTGTTTCCTGCTGTCTTAAGAGAGGGCTTCCCCCAACTACAATCCCCCATTTGACTTTCCTCTTGACCTTGGATCAGGGTCAGGCTGCTAGGATGCTTGAAAAGGCAAGGAGATGCTTCTTGTACCATCTGCCATCCTTACCGTAGCTCTAATTTTGCCATCTCCCAAGGAAGCAGAGATAGTCACAGAAAATAAACCTTTGCCTTTCGTTTTAGATTTATTAATTTAAAGAATATTTGTCTCGGTATTTTTTAACGAGTCCTTTCATATACATTTGAGTCTATTTAAAGTTTCATAGCACAAACATCTTTGGAGAGGAGGTCTGGTTAACATCAGAACAGAAATAGAAGAGGGATGGATGTGTTGTTGCAAGACTTGGAAGCCACAGCCAGAGATTAAGACACCCAGCTACAAAGGCTGAACTGGCAACTGTAGCCATTCATTTCCTTCCAGTCAGGGGATATCAGCAAAAGCCTCTGGATTACAAAAGGCATTCTTATTAAACAGCAATAAAGATATGAAACTAGCTGGGGCAGTGGGTGGAAGTCTCGCATTCCTAAAGAAATATGTGATAAGTGAATGTTTGTGGAACTAGATCCTATCATATTCTGATTCAGTTTCAATCTAAATGGAAATCTAAGTGTCAAACACACACACACACACACACACACACACACACACACCCTTTAGTAGAGCAGATAATCATGGAGTGTTTTTCCTGGCTCTGTTTTTGCAGGTCAGGATTGCCTCCAGGCCCGTCCTGAGCTCAGTGCCGTGGCAGGCTGGTTAGGTAAACTCCGCACATCAACAGGGCGTGTTCAGAGCCCTGGACACTCACCACTGCATCGCTGTCATATAACTCCACCACCACGGATGGTGGCGCCTCGGCCAGCTCCTTCTGGTCTCCATGCAGTACCAAGTCATTGAAGAGCAGCATCTGGTTCCAGGTTGGGGAGAGGGTCTGGGAAATAACCTGGAAGGTGGGGTCCAAAAAAAAGGTAAACTGTCACTGGAATGGGACTCCGCACCAGGCTGTTTTGACTCAGGGAGTCCCAGAGGGGGGTGGGTGAGAACCCTTCCCACCACAAGGGACCCGCCCCGGCAGCCGACCTCCACTACCCAACCACCCCGACACTCCAGGCCGCTTTCCGGACACATTTTTCTTTTTAATTCCAGACACATTATAAGACACTTCCTACCATTTTCCATAATTACCACACCATATTTGATGGAGTTCAGACATTAGGCAAGAAATCATATTTCACTGTCATCATCACTGTCATCACTGTCATCCCGTTGTTTGTCGATTTACTTGAGTGGGTACCAGTAATGTCTCTATTACACTCAGCCCTGCCATGCGGGCGGGATACTCTTGGTACTTGCCAGGCTCTCCAAGAGGTATGTATAATCTTTTACTGTATTTGGGATATGAATACACCATGGGGAGCTTGCAAGGCTCTCCAGTGCAGGCAATAGATTCTTGGTAGCTTGTCAGGTTCTCCAAGAGAAAGAACAAGGTTTTATATATATAAATTTATATATATATATATATAAATACATATATTATATATGTGTGTGTATGTGTGTATGTATATATGTATATATACATATATACACATATATACATATACATATACATATACACACACACATATATCTCGGAGAGTCCAGCAAGCTACCGAGAGTATCCCACCCACACGGGCAGAGCCTGGCAAGCTACCCGTGGTGTATTCAATATACCAAAAGCAGTAATGATAGGTCTCATTCCCCTGACCCTGAAAGAGCTTCCAATCATTGGGAAAGACTAGTAAGGAGAGGCTGCTAAAATCTCAGGGCTGGGAGGAATAGAGACGTTACTGGTGCCTGCTCGAGTAAATCAATGAAGAATGGGATGACAGTGATACAGTGACAGTCACTGGAATGGATGGTAGGGGACTCCAAGGCACATTCAACAGATGAAAGGCCAAAAGAGCATGTCCTCACACATTCAACACTCTAGTGACAATCTAAAGGGAGAACGGGAGGATATCACACTTATTTACTGTGCTGGCTTCTGTGCTCTTTCTTGCTCTCTTTTAAACTTCTCATCAATTCGAGAGGTGGATACAGCTAATGAATCAGATTCTATAGACCATAAAAACAGAAGCTCACTTCTCCAGAGCCAGCAAGTGGCAGAAGTAATATTCGGTTGGATAATCTGGCACCCAAGCCCAGCCTGCTAACCTCTCTCACCGTCAGATGCTAATATCATCTCAAGTTTTGTGGAAGGCAAAATGGAGGATGAGGGAGACCTGATGACTTATCACTTGTGAGCCAATATAATTTTATCATCAATTTCCCTAAAGAGGGATCTAAAATGATATTCCTTATAAGAAATTCTGTCTTGTGGACATTTATCTGACTGCATAAAACTGATCAGGTTCTTCAAACTAAACTTGACCCTTACGTATGGCAACACCCGTTCTGCCATAGCAAGTTGCCACGTTGGCAGTTGGTCATGCCCACAATAGAGATGGAGAAACCAAATAAAGAAAACAGCCTGCTTAATTGGCACAGCCCCACTTCCACTCAAACGGTGCTTCAGACAAAAGAGGATAGTTAAGATTTGAATTCTCCTCCTTCCTGTGAATCTCCTTCCATCCTCCCTATTGACCTGTTGACCCCTAGTGTCTTACGGTGGCCCCCACCTCACCTTACAATATCCTGGGTGCCCATAGGAGGCTGCATGGAAACGTTGCTCCAGTCTACTTAATTGAATGTTTGGAAATAATGCCAGTTTCACAGAAATAAGACAAAGGTTGTTTGCAGAATGAGAGTCTGCACCTGGGCAGAAACTCTCCCCTTAGCAAGTGAGGTCAGCCCTGGAGAGGGGCTGCAGCCACAGTCACTGAAATGAGTGATTTCAAAATGCACAAGGCACGGTGTTTTCTGGAGCCTGGGCAAATGCCCATGCCATCTCTGCATGACACCCTTATTTCTTGCTGCTCAGTCCAAGAGCAGGTGAGAGAGATTTGGCCGATACTAAGTGGCCAAACTGCAAAAAACAAATAAACCTATCAGAGTTTTACATCAAGAACTGTTTTGAATCATCCACATCAAATCATTAGCACTGCAACTACAAAATACTTGCAATGCTCTCCTTTATTATGAGCCATAAAAACTATTTTGCTTTATGATTTTATAGGTATTTTTCTACAGTAACAGTGAGGTTTTTAATACAAAATTCCAGAGAAAATATGAACTACTTAGGCAGGGAAAGAGTGACTTTTACCAGTGTAGAAATAGGAGTTAAGGATTTGCAAAGCAAATTTATCTTTTGGCAGTGACTGACATTACAGAGAACCATGTGTGTTTATGTTGATTTAAAAAAATAGAAATGTCTTCATGGGTTTTTTTTTTTGTAGTGTGCACCCAACAGTGAGATACCAAAGCAATTTATTATCCTCATTGCATCTTTCCTATAGAAATATTTTTATGATTTCCTTGTAGCTTTGAAGATATACGCCTCTTGATAAGATTATAGGGGTCAGTATTCATTCATTCATTCATTCATTCATTAGTCCAACACTTATTTTCAGATTGGTAATGTTTCAGCACAATCATAGGCACTAACCCAGCAGCCTTCTGCATTCAATAGTTACTTGCACGAATGAATGAATATGTACTGAACTGTCCCCAGAGCTTCTCCCGTGAACGAAAGGGCCATATGACCCCTTTCGAGTGGTTCTGAAAGTATCTCCCAAACAGAAAAATATTCTCCCTTTACCAAGGTAACTATGACTAGTATCATTTCTTCAGGATTTGCTTAGAAGGTGATACATTAGAATCATGTTAAATGTCATTATCTGGAACACTATTATTTGAAAAACAGGTTCTCTGTCCCTTTGAGATATGGGTCCAAATCAAAGGGAGATACCCCTGCAGAGATACAAAACAGAATAATTACCTAGCAGCGCAGTGAGCTCACTCAACCCTCACCCCACACAGTGAAAATCATCTCTGGGATCTGGAATTGCAGTATTATTTTTGTTGCTGTTGCTGGTGGGGGCTGTTGGGTCACACCTGGCAGTGCCCAAGGTTCCTTCTGGTGCTGTACTTCTGGGTGTCTCCTAGCGGTGCTTAGGGCAGTGCCAGGGATCAAATTGGGATCACCTGCCTGTGAGGCAACTGTCTTAACTTCTACTATCTCTCTCTGGCCCCAGTCCACAGTGTTAAGACTGGTGGAGAAGGTCCCCAGGGGGCCATCCTTTGAGAGTCCCCTTTGCTGAGGAGGGGAAATCTCACGATACTAGTCATGCACAGTCACGGAGAAGCTATTTTAAGGTAGGCACTGCCCTGTGGGAAGTACCTACACTATCACTGGACCCACACTCCTGATAAAGTAACCGAGGACAATGGGGATTTTGCTTGAGGTCACACAGCTGAGCAAAGAAAGATATCAGATTTGAATTCTGACGTTGTGACTCTGATCTATACTCCTTTTAAAAAATGTATTATTTTTTTTTAATTTAGTGACCAGGAAATTACAAAGTAATTCATGATTGGGTTTCAGACGTGCAATGTTTCCACACCCACTTCCTCACCAGTGTTCACTGCCCCCCCCCCAACCCCACCCCATTTGCTGTCCTTCCACCACTCTACTTCTACAAGAGGTGCTTTTCTTTTTTCTATTCATTTTTTCTTTTCCTTTTTCTTTTCTTTTCTTTTCTTTTCTTTTCTTTCCTTTCCTTTTCTATTCTATTCTTTTCTTTCTTTTCTTTTCCTTTCCTTTCCTTTCCTTTCCTTTTCTTTTCTTTTCTTTTCTTTTTTCTCTTCTTTTCTTTTCTTTTCTTTTTTCTTTCCTTCTTTTTTAAAACATTTTACCACTGTTATTTACAGTGCTGTAGCTGAGAGGGTTTCTTTCATAAATAACACACTACCACCTTTCAGCACCGCCTCCTCCTTCTGATTGAACATCTCCCTCCTCCACCATAGAGGCTGACCCCCCTCCCCACTCCTCTCCTCCAGGCCCTTCATAGTATTGAGTAACAGTTCTCATGTTCTTTGTTTCCATTGCTTTTGGTATTCAATATTCACCCATTGTGTTTCTTTATATCTAATACAGCCCCTGACCTCTGCCCCCGTCTAACTTCACTAGAGCAAGTGGAAGCAGAGATAAACAAATGATCTACTCTCTTACTCCCTCTCAAGGCACAGGAGGGCAAAGCAGGCTACTGTCCTCATTCCCTGTTTGGTCCCTGAGTGAAGATGGAGCGGTGGTCCTTTACCAATATCTCTCCATTTCCTTCTTATTCACACCTAACTTCTCTCCGTGTGGCTCAGAGAGGCCAGAACTCTATTCCGTGGGCTTTATTCTGGTTTGTGCGTGTCTCATGCCTGTGCCAGCCTCCATGTCTGGATGGCATCTTCCACAGGAACAGGGTCCGCCCCTGCACTCCACCCCCAAACTTCTACCCAGCACGGGTCCTGGTGCATGGGAGCAGGACCCCAGTGTGGAATGGACACGTGACTGGCTCACATTATGATCTTGGTCTGCGTGTCATCCATCAAAATGTCACCTCCCACCCCCATCAGAAAATGGGGTGAAGAAATGAACAGAAACTTTCCCAAGGAAGAAATACGAATGGCCAAAAGGCACATGAAAAAGTGCTCTACATCACTAATCATCAGAGAGATGCAGATCAAAACAACCATGAGATACCACCTCACACCACAGAGACTAGCACACATCCAAAAGAACAAAAGCAACCACTGTTGGAGAGGATGTGGGGAGAAAGGGACCCTTCTACACTGCTGGTGGGAATGCCGACTGGTTCAGCCCTTCTGGAAAACAATATGGATGATTCTCAAAAAATTAGAAATTGAGCTCCCATTTGACCCAGCAATACCACTGCTGGGAAAATATCCCAGAGAAGCAAAAAAGTATACTAGAAATGACATCTGCACTTATATGTTCATCGCAGCACTGTTTACAATAGCCAGAATCTGGAAAAAACCTGAGTGCCCTAGAACAGATGACTGGTTAAAGAAACTTTGGTACATCTATACAATGGAATACTATGCAGCTGTTAGAAAAAAGGAGATCATGAACTTTGCATATAAGTGGACCAGCATGGAAAGTATCATGCTAAGTGAAATGAGTCAGAAAGAGAGAGACAGACATAGAAAGATTGCACTCATCTGTGGAATATAGAATAACAGAGTAGGAGACCAACACCCAAGAATAGTAGAAATAAGTACCAGGAGATTGACTCCATGGCTTGGAAGCTGGCCTCACATTCTGGGGAGAAGGCAACTCAGAGAAGGGAACACCAAGTAAAATGTGATTGGAAGCCATGGGTGGGGAAGGGTGATGCGTGCTGAATGTAGACTAGAGACTGAACACAATGGCCACTCAACACCTTTATTGCAAACCACAACACCTAATTAGAGAGAGAGAACAAAAGGGAATACCCTGCCACAGTGACAGGGTGGGGTGGGGGGAGATGGGATTGGGGAGTGGGGGAGGGATGCTGGGTTTATTTGTGGTGGAGAATGGGCACTGGTGAAGGAATGGGTTCTCGAACTTTGTATGAAGAAAACATGAGCACAAAAATGTATAAATCTGTAACTGTACCCTCACGGTGATTCACTTATTAAAAAATAAATAATAAATAAAAAAATAAAACTTGTTTGACTATCAAAAAAAAAAGTCACCTCCCAGGTCACAGACCTCACTTAGGGGAGAAGCATTGTCCCTCCGGCATCAGCCAATGGAAAGGCGTCCATTCATCAATCACTATTTTCACATTTTGCTTCTTCACACCTGCTCTCATTTTAGGTGACAGATTTAGTGAGCAAATGCAGCAAGAGCAGATGAGCTAGACGGTAACCTCAGCACTCTTTGTAGTCTGGCTTTTTGTCTTAATTCCCAGAAATGGGCAGAGCAGAGCAATAAACTCTTGAGGACAGAGTCAGGCCTTAGAGAACTTGATCTAAGAAGAAAAGCAGTCTGTCGGGTGTCTGCGCGTTGGGAGCTCTCTTCACATTTCAGTTAGGGAAGGGAGAAAGCACAGGAAAAAGGAGCATAGCTTTACTCCTCTAACCCTCAGACATCCATCAGGAAGCCTCGCTGTCAGGGGCAAAGGCTGAGCTGCAGAGGCGTTCAGAGTATGCAAAGACCTCGAGCTGGCAGGCACAGAACAAAGTCAGAGCTGGAAACCTCTGCTCTTCCGAAGGTACCAAATAAAGACTGGATTTTTTTAATAGCCTCATGAAGGTGGTCTGAGCAGCGCTGTTTCTCCTTTGTCCATTCCCCATTGAAAGTGAACTTTATGTGGCATTATGTGGGCATTTGAGCATTAGTCTAGGTTCCTTTCTCCCTCTCCAAACTTCCTGCCTCCCATCCTTCCTTCATCTTGGCTATGTGCTCGTTTTGCTGCAGGACAAAAGATCACACTGGACAATGAACCTTCTTCATGTCACTCAATCCTTGCAAACCTCCTTCTGAGTGGGAAATACACAGCACCTACCCAGACACAGACACGTTCCTAGCTTTTCATCCCAGGCTGTGCTGTGTCTTGCTGTGGGCTGTCGTGGGAGGGAGGCAGCTGGGCTTCCCTGCTTACCTTTGTGGCCTGGCAGTGGGAAAGGAACGTGACTTTGGCAAAGGGGTCAGAAAGTCCATTGCTATCAGCAGCGATGAGGCCTCGGGCTTGGTACATGTGAGCTCTCAGCTGAAAGATATGCCGGTCTGTGGACAAATAGCAGAAAGGAGAGGGCAGGCATTAGCAGGCTTTCAGGAGAGAGTGCATGAATAGGAATGTGTGGTATGTTTGGTGGGGGAGGGGAAAGAAAAAAAGGATGTGTGTGTGCGTGTGTGTGTGTGTCCAGGGACAAAGGAGACCAGGAGCCACCCACCCTGACATTAATGGAAGTAAGAGGACAAAGCTATGTGTTTTGGGTACACATTCTCTTTGGTGTTTTCCCCAGATGGTGGGTTTTAGTCCTCCCAACAACCAAGTGAGAGATCTATGATTAATTCCATTTTTACAAATGAAGGGAAATAGCTCATAAAAAGGTAAAAATACTTTTAAAATGTGCAGAGCTAACAAATGCCAGAGCTTGAATTTCATTACTGTCAGATTCCAAAATCACCTTCTTTTCCTAAAAAACACATTTTCACTCCCTAGTAATTCTGATTCCTGTGTTTGTGTGTGTGTGTGTGTGTGTATGTGTGTGTGTGTATGTGCAATAAAGAAAAAGAGTCAGAAAGAGTGGGAGTGGGGGAATGGAAGGAAAGTGGGGAGAGATTGAAAAAGAGAAGAAAGACAGAAGAAAGAGAAAAATGAAACAAGAAAAAGGAGGGAGAGAGAGAGAGAAAAGACGGGGAGGGGCAGTTCCGCAAACAGCTCTTGCTTTGAGGAACTCTGCAATGTTTTGGGTCATCCACTCACACATCCTTCTAGGTGTGAGCACTTCTGCTGTGCCAGGCATGGTTCTCCTCTCTAAGGATTCTGAAGTAGCCACGACAGCACCCTTGTCTTGGGAAGTTCCAGGAAAGGAAAGAATAGACAAGCAGACAAACATCAATCAGGACAAGAGGCAGAGACAAGTACCCTGCGGGAGACACAGTCAGAAGCCAGGAGCTTTGTCAACAGTGAACACATTTGTTGTCAGGAAGCAAAGGAAAGAGTTTGTTTCAGGTCAGCACAGACCAGAGACACAGAGGAACCCCAAGTAAGAGATGAATGAACACATTCCTTGGTTCATGCAGTCTAATGATCATTGACAGTTGCAAAGACCATCTTGTTTTTGATATTCGCTTGTTTTCTTTGGTATATAAGCCCATTCTCAACTGTGTAGTATTCCACTGTGTCTACATTCCACAGCCTTCTAATCCATTCATCTGCTGTTAGGCATTTGGGTTGTTTCCATATCCTGGCCGTGGTACTAGAGCACCATAATGAACACAGGTGTGCACATGTCTTTTCAAATTAACATTTTTGCATTTCTGGAATAGATGCCAAGAAACGAAATCTCTGGGCCATACGGGACTCTATTCTTACTTCTTGGAGGAACTGCCACCCTGTTTCCCTCTGAGGCTGAGCCAGGCAACTTTCCCACCGGCAGTGAACGAGGGTTCCTTTGTCTTTACATTGGCTTTCACTGTGAAGCCTCGAGTCTTACAGGCGCTGCAACTTCGAGCAGTACAGTCAGCCTCCTCATGGCTCTCACACCTTGGCAGCCACTTCCTACCTATGATGATTTAGGACATATCCAAGGGTCCCATCTCAGGAATTTGCAGCTGGGACTCTTGGACATTTGATAGCCTCAACCACCTCTCCCCCCCCCCCCCCCCCGCCAATCCCACTAGTTTTCCTCCTGTGCTTTCCCACATGAAGGTGCAAACTAATTACTGAGTGGACATTTTCTGAAGCATAAAATGACCGAGGAAATAAAATTCTCCAGCAGGTGTGGAAGGCAGCCAAAGTCATTAATGCCAGTGCACTGCAGAGAAAGTTTATTAGGTCATCCCATAAAAACCACACACTGTGAGGATCAGAGGCTTCAGGAAAAGCCTTTTCTTCTCCCCTGAAGTGTTAAGAACTGGGACAGTAAATATAATAAGGACCTTGGGTCTCTAGAGACAGTATCTTTAGAAATTGCAAAATAAAATTGATGTGGGTTTTTTTTTTCAAAGAGAGTAATTTTCATAACATAGGATGAAAAGCATGGTCATCCCGTTGCTCATCAATTTGCTCAAGCGGGCACCAGTAACGTCTCCATTGTAAGACTTGTTGTTACTGTTTTTGGCATATCAAATATGTCACGGGTAGCTTGCCAGGCTCTGCTGTGTGGGTGAGATACTCTCAGTAGCTTGCTAGGCTCTTCAAGAGGGGCAGAGGAATCGAACCTGGGTCGGCCGCACGCAAGGCAAACGCCCTACTCTCTGTGCTACTTTATATTTAGCATGGTAATGTGGCAGATTTGGAAATGGTTTACTCATCATTTGCCAGCTGGGGAATCTCTGGAAATCTCTAAGCATCTCTAATATATTCTATCTCTGTTTATAAGTGTAAAACACCTCACCTATAAGATTTTATTATAAAGGATGAGTATAAAGCCTGGCTTTTATGGAAGGTGTATTATGGAAGGTGTTATACATTTTCCTCAAAAGATAATCAAACTTTTTTTGCCTTTATACATTATCTTTGAGTACAGAAACACAGCTTATCCATTGATCGCATATTTCTAGAGTTAGATTCCATAAGTGTTCAACAGAAAAATCTTGAGCAATATAGGAAAGTTAAAATTGGATTCTAAGGGCTGGAGCGATAGCACAGCAGGTAGGGCATTTGCCTTGCATGTGGCCGACCCGGGTTCGATTCCCAGCATCTCATATGGTCCCCTGAGCACCGCCAGGAGTAATTCCTGAGTGCAGAGCCAGGAGTAACACCTGTGCATTGCCGAGTGTGACCCACAAAGCAAAAAAATAAAAATAAAATAAAATTGCAGTCTATTCTCTCTAAATTCAGCAATAAAAGATTCAGCAAAGTGAAACAACTTGGAAACAAAATGCAAAAGTAACAGAAAGCATTAAAATTATATTAAAATTCAAAAATATATGAAAATGTAAACATGATTTCATAGATAATAGAAGAAAGAATTCTAAAAAGTGTATTGAATTTCTAAAGGCATCCAAATGAAGAATCAAGATACATAAATACAGTTTCTATTGGTACAAATTTCCATTTCGTCTTTTGTGGAAAATGTGTTTGTTGTTTATATGTCAAAAACTCAGTCTCCTATAAAAGTAAAATCTGCTTTCATTCCATGGGTCACAGTTTTACCAGAACTTAATAATGTTTTATTAAAAGAATTTTTTTGCTGAAAAATGCAAAAATCAACCCATATTATCTGCCTACAATAAGTCATTGCATTTCCTCCATTAAGATAAAATAGGATTTTTTCATTCAAAATATGTTTAATAACTTTATTCCTTCAAGATAGGCCACCCCGCAATACCATTTCTGGGAATATATCTGGAGGATGCAAAAGAGCACTCTAGAAATGACATCTGTACCTATATATTTATTGCAGCATTGTTCACAATAGCCAAAATATGGAAACAACCTAAGTGCCCTAAAACAGATGACTGGTTAAAGAAACTTTGGTACATCTACACAATGGAATACTATGCAGCTGTTAGGAGAGATGAAGTCATGAAATTTGCTTATAAATGGATAAACATGGAGAGTATCATGCTAAGTGACATGAATCAGAAAGAGAGGGACAAACATAGAGGGACTGCATTTGTGGAGTGTAGGGTAGCATCACATGAGGCTGACACCCAAGGACAGTAGATACAAGGGCCAGGGGGATTGCCCCATAGCTGGAAGACTGCTTCATGAGCAGAAGGGAGAAGGCAGATGGAATAGAGAAGGGATCACTAAGAAAATGATGACTGGAGGAATCAGTCGGGATGGGAGATGTGTGCCGAAAGTAGATAATGGACCAAACATGATGACCTCTCAGTGTCTGTGTTGCAAGCTATAATGCCCAAAAGTAGAGAGAGACTATGGGGAATATTGTCTGCCATGGAGGCAGTGGGAGGGTGGGAATGGGGGGTATACCGGGGGATATTGGTGGTGGGGAATGTACACTGGTGGAGGGATGGGTGTTTGATCATTGTGAGATTGTAACCCAAACATGATAGCTTGTAACTATCTCATGGTGATTCAATAAAATTTAAAATTTTTTTAAAAGGTAAGGAAGAATATATAGCTTTGGAAACTATAGTTTTAGAAACTATATCACAAGAAGGCCTTAACAGTGCACACTCATGTAGGCTGTTCCTATCACCCTTCTCACTGTCTTCTCAGAAACCCCACCTGAGACATTCAATGACCTCCTTGGCACAGTGGGGATCATACCTTGGTAGTGCAGATTGGCTGGGGGTTTAATGGTGGTGCCAGACACTTTGGAGTGTGTTTCAGCTTCAAAACCTACTGGTAAGTTTTCCAAAATGGCACTGGAGTATTTGGTGAGGCCCAGCCACAGGTACACATCAACTTTGGCTTGTACTGACCAACCAGATGTTCGTTTTCCTGGAAGCTGGGGAAAGGTTACAAGAATACCACCTTATTAGCAAGAGTCTTGGTCTTTGAGAAAAGAGGTTCTTCCTGGGGACATATTGAGGTGGGTGATCAGAGAGCAGTGCCCTGGACTTCATCTTGTTTTTGTTATTTTTAGGAGCTTGGGATAGCACCTGGTGGAGACCAGGCCCTGTATCTGTCTCTGTGCTCAGAGCTCATTTCTGGTAATACTCAGGGGACCTACACAGTGCTAGGGATTAAACCAGGACAGCAGCCTGTAAGGAGAGTGCCTTCACCCTTGAACTATCTTCCATCTGGGCTTCATGTTGACCACAATAACCCCAGTCACCACAACACACAATTCCAGAGGAGTCCTAGGAGCCCTAAATCAATCACATAGAATCCTGTATCATATAACTATAACAGTAGGTAAAAGAGGACAAGAAAGCTGAGACTCAAAGTATAACTAATTGGTTTCCAAGGTCACTCAACTTTCAGATGATGAAATAGGACTCAAAGCTAAGAGAGACGATTGCAAATCTGAATTCTGCACTTATCCCCTGAATTGGAATCTTCCATTCAAGAATTCCCAAATAGCTGCAGTTTTACCCTCTTTGTTTAACCCAGAAGAATTGACAGGCTTCTTTTATTAATGAGGTCTTCATGTACTCAAAGACAACTTCTCGCCCCATCCCATCCTCTCTTCATGGGTAAACCCTTCTTGTTTTTTAATCCTTTTGGTGCAACATGTTTTAAATATCTGGTAAATATTCTTTATTTCTTCAGTACACTTGGATTAATTTGTTTATTTTACTTAGTGTGTTTATATGTATATCCCTGGGTGTGGAGTAACTTAATGTAGGCCTATCCCATTATGGGGGTACACATGCTATCAAGGTGCAAAGGATGCAACTCAATGTAATGGACTTGATTAGGGGACTCATTTCATCTAAGGAGTCAGGCCCTAGATTAAGCTGTGTAATGGATTTCTGGAAAGGTCCTTGTTCTGAGTGAGAGTGGCTAAATATTCCACTTTTGTTGACTCTCCTAATTGTTCTATCATTTCTCAGGATTTATTATCAATATTTTCCCTTTATTCTAATATCACTGCCACTCCATAGAGAATCACAAAATCCTGCTCTGAGAAGTTTTATTAAAACCTGATAACTCATAAGGCCACTATGGAGAGGCTCTGAGTCCCACGTGGGGTTTGCTTATTTGCCTTTCTCTCATGCTTTGTGGTTCCCTATTTAGATTCTGAACCTTGCAATTTAGCAACTGTCATACATATCACTGAGCCTTGGTTGGAGGAGCAGGGCCACAAGGAGTCCCACAATGATGTAAATGCAGTCCAGGGGGTCTCTAAGAGCTCATGTCTAGACAAGGACACCAGTAACACGCACTTCCAGTTCAAAAGTAAAGTCAATTGTGAGAGAGAAACAACTAAGGAAACAGAAAAATAGCTTTGGGAGTTTTCATCCTTCCTTTATGGCACAAGCATGGGGCTGGATTTTAATCAGCAGAGAAAGCATCCTGGGAAGAGAGAAGTGTGTTAACAATGATGGGGGGAAAGAATGAACCATGGGAATGCAAGCTGGCATGAACTGTGTGCTAACTCTGTGCCAGGAAGAGTTTCTCTGAGAGCTTTCACCAAAGAAGGAATAGCAAGAAGTGAGTGAGAGGGTTGAACAGGAAGGCACGGGGGAAGATGAAGAACCCCACTTGTTGTGTGGAGGAGTTTGGGTTTTATTCTCTAAGGAGTGGGTTGTCATTATTTGTTCAGCTTTTAAAAACAAAGTGGACCATTGTGTTGTTGGCAAAGGCAAGCACTCTGAAACTCTTAATTTTTTTTTTCAATACTCATGAAACAAATGATCCTCAATTAATCCCTTCTACCATAGCTAGACTGTAGCGAGCACTGCTTTGACAAAAATAAATGTTTATTGAGAGCCTAGGGTTATTTTGTTGTAATAAAAGTGATCATTTGCCATTTATAGGTGCCACTAGAACATCTATTTACAAAGGCAAGGATTTTGTTTGATGCTATCATTAGACAAAAACAAACAAACAAAAAAAAACACCACACAGTGATGTCCTTGATGCCTAAGCAGTACCTGGCACCCAAGGAGCACTTGGCAAATATTTGTTGATAATAATCCTTTATTTTTCTATGGATCTTCACATGTTGGAGCATTTACATTGCCCCAGGCAGAATGATCTGTTGCATATTATTAATAACTCATCCATCATGATTCATCACTGTGATGACTACAGAGCAGATCCTGTCATTACGTGTAGGGAAAAATGAAGAAATGGCAGATCCAGGAGGTTACCTGTACAACTGATGGAAATGTAAATCCCAATCCCTTTGGTGTGGTGCTGGGTTTGAGAGGTGATATTTTCCCTGTTAGTAATGATCCTCCCAATCTGCAGAATGCAGTATTAATCTGAGTGTCAAGATTTAAGTTAATATGCCGTATTGCCTTAAGTACAGAGAAGTACCTTTAGTTCTGTGCGGGTGGGGTGGTGTGTGAGTTCTCCCTGGCTGTGCTCAGAGCCTATTCCAGTGCTCCAGGCAGTTCTGGAGGGACCATAGGCAATGCTGGAGATCAAACCAGAGGCAGCTGAGTGCAAGGCAAGCTCCTAACACCTAACCCTCTGTACTATCCCTCCAGTCCAGAAGTACCTTTACTTCTTAAGGCGAAACAACATATAGTCTATCTTTTGTTTCTATCGTTAAGAAAACAATGAGCTTGTGGGTTCATGGGTTATAACCAAAAGCTGGGCTAACACCTTGTGAGAATTAACACAAGGACTCTGCTACACTCCCAAATTTTGTGTACTTCGGAAAAATACGTGAATGGAAAACTGCTTACAAGACAATACTTTAATCTCTCCTTTAAGTAGCCAAGTTTACCTCAGGTGACATTACTGAGTGACTAGACTCCCAAGGTAGATGCTCCCACAAACAGAACCCTGTTTTGAATTCCACTTGCCTGGGATGAGTCTTCTGCCTTCCCTCCCCCACTCTCCTTCCTCTCTTTATGTTGCAGAAGTCTGACCAATGGTAGCAAATTCTTTTCTTTAGAAAGTAACATGATAAGGTCACTGTCACTGTCATCCCATTGCTCATCGATTTGCTCGAGCGGGCACCAGTAATGCCTCCATTGTGAGACTTGTTACTGTTTTTGGCATATAGAATACACCACGATTAGCTTGCCAGGCTCTACAATGCGGGCAGGATACTCTTGGTAGTTTGCCAGGCTAGGAAAAAAATACTTAAGAACAAAAATAACTACCAAGTACAAAGTGTTTAGGAAAACTGTGACAATCAATGTATAAATTTGTATAAGACAAACTGTTAGCCTTAGCCCAAGCCCTGTCCACTTCACTCCATGTTTTAGTAAATATCAACTGGCTTAAAAAAATTAAAAAAATAAAAAGAGGAAACCTTGACAAGTCTTAAATAGAAGAGCCATTCACATAAACTGTGTTGAAGCTGGTCAATCAGTTGCCTCACAGGTTTTGCTCTGATGCAGAAAGTGGCGGGCAATTCCAGCCATTGACTCCTACTGCATCCTGGTTGCTAGGGAAACTGGAGACCAGAGGAGGAGACTGGACTCAGTGTGGAGCAGAAACTAAAGACAAGAAGAGAATACTGAGAAGGGGCTCTCTGGCCGGCACAAGGGAACCACCACAGAGAGGGAAGGCAGCAGAAAAGGAAGGGTGAGTGCTCCCTCTGCAGGGCCTGTGCACATCCATCTCCTAGAGGCAGAGTAAATTCTCAGGTGAGGAATGTCCACTCTGTGACCTGTGGGGTAGAGTGGGGATAGTACTGATGTGAGAGAACTCTGTAGTTTGGCATGGTGTAGGACAACATTGGTTTGTCCTTTCTGCCTTGCTACAGGAAGCTTAGGTTTATTGAGTTACTCCCATCACAATGCTCCCATTCCTCTGTGTTTATTTGTAACCTCTTTCCTTGTGCTCTGTTAACTGGTAAATGTTGCTTTTCTCTTCTCCTTAAGTCCTTTGCATAGTTAATTCAGAGCAATCTCCTTTTTGTAGGGACACAGGAAGACAGTTAGTGCTATGCTTTTGTAACTTGGGAGTTAATTGACTCCAGATAATATTACATTCATTCTCAGACCTTTGAAAGTATAGAGGGTCAGAACTGTGGAGACACAATGAAATACTGAGCTGGTCAGAGAAAACAAACTTCTCATCTCTGAGTCAAAAATAGAGTGCAGACTTACTTTGAGGAAATGGGTCTTGATCTTCCCACAGTGTTTACCCATCTGCTCCATGACTGGGGAATAGAGCAGGTCTTTGGAGGCAATGCGGGCATATGCCACTCTCTTGTTGTTGCTGAGCATCCAGATGAAGACATCAGGGATAGTGTGCTGAGGCTGAAGAACAGTAGGAAACAGATTGGTCCAGTTTAGCAAATGCACTTCTAGACTTCTGATATCCTGAAACAGTCCTTCTTCTGCATAACAAATTCTTAAACTACCTTGTTTTCTTGGTTTAGGCCATCCAACATTTAACTATGCAGTCTAAGAAGTTAAGTGTAGCTTCTTTGAAAAGTGGACATCTTAGCTCATGGATTTCTAGTGCGTCGATTCCAAACTTGTTCCTGTAGCCCTGATTTGGCACCTTCGGTAGCCTACTCTTCTCCGCTGTTGAATAAACATTTTTCCCCCCTCCAGTGGATATAGTTTTTTCTTACAATATTGTAATAATGATAAAGCTTCAGGCATGGAACCTTCTAAAGAATGAGGTAACACTTCTAGAATATTTTAATGAATTAATCGAAACAAAAATCTTGAAGATTTTTTTTTCCCATTTGCTCTTAAGGAAAGCCAAAATATTCTTTAAGGGACTTTATCACACCAATGTGATTGTCAAGTATGTTAGCTCCACTTTAGGCGGCTATTCAGGAGAAACTAAATTGCACAGAAAATGAGACTTGCAAGTTTTGCTAATCAAGACTGAAATTGCAGAATTCCCTGCCAAGAGGGCCATTATATGTAAGTGTTTGAGATGCACATTTTTGAGCCAGTGGAAGTACAGAAACAAATGAAAGGTGTAGAGTCATAATGAGACTTTGGAATTCCTGGGGTAGAAGCAGGTGTTCTGTAGCTCCTGGGAGCCAGAGAGAGCCCTCTTCTCTCTTTTTTATTGGGGGAGAAGGTGGGTTTTTCCACAACCAGCTGTGCTCAGGACTTACTTTTAGTTCTGTGCTCAGGGATTAATCCTGGCTGTGTTTGGGAGACCATATCTGGTGTCAGGGATTGATTGAACTGGGGTCAGCCACATGCCAGGCAAGCAATTTAACCCCTCTATTGTCTCTCTGGACTCCATCATCCCTTCTCTCTTGACATGGAAATAAAAACATTGATGTGAATGACTTCCGGGCACCAGACCTCTTATCTGAAGCCCTGACGTCTGGCTTGAATCTTCTGGGTGAGTATTCATTAAAACTCTCGCACCTACTAAAATGATGACCTGTCTTCCTGCTTATTTTCCAGGATATGATTGATTCACAACAAACAATACAATGCTAAAGATAACAGAAGCAGTAAATATGTCCCATTCCCAGAAACTTTTCCATATAAAACCCAGTCTCTGGCAAGCAAATTAAAACCAAAACAAAAATGCCATTTTCTCTAGAAGATCATTCAAGAAGTCACCAAAGATACTGTTTACAACTAATTTAAAATGAGAATCTGTTCTGTTACCAAACACGCTTTAAATCCTCTTATTGCTGAAAACTTATCAAAGGCCCAGAGCTTATTTTGACTTTTCTTGAGTGCATTAAGGAAGATGCTTTTTCATTTCTGCTGAATACTCAGGTTTTGTTTTTTTAAAAATCAATAAAGCTATGCATGGTTGGCTTAATTTAAAACTCTCCTTTCTCACCCCAAAACTAATAGTGCCTACTCAGCCAGCCGAGCTTAGGAGAAAATATTGTTCTATCTTTCATCCTTATCAAGCCTTCCAACATCAGTAGGAAGATATTCAATCTCGCCTTTTAAACAAGATGTAGAGTGGATTACCTCATCCACAAGAAAGCGGATCTTTTCCATTAGGTTTTGGGCTGCCTGGATCATTTCATTGAGAGAGAACTTTTTCTTCTGCTGCTGAATAATCTCCTTGGCCTCCTTGGCCATCACCTCCTAAAATAAGACAAGAATAAGTGTAGATCTGTTCAGAAACCCAAACAAACTCCTTCTGTTTCTGAAGAGTCCTGAAGGTTCTTATTAATACTTGAAAGCATTCACGACAGATCCTTGAGGACCTGTCCTTAAGCATGCTGCCTCCTTCAAGGAAACCTGGAAGACGAAGACATATCAGGGCAGGAATCTCATCTCACCTTTGTTGACAGATGAGAAACTAAGACCCAGAAAAATCAGACTTTTGTCAAGATTCCCATAGCTCTGTTAGCCAAGACCCAAATCTAAGCTTTCTAACACTTACCAACAGCAACTATCACTGTCACTATCATCCCGTTGATCCTCAATTTGCTTGAGCTGCCCAGTAATGTCTCTATTCGTCCTAGCCCTGGGATTTTAGCAGCCTGTCTTCTAACAGCACCTAAAATGTACTGAGCTCAATCTTGTGCTAGGTAGTGTTCTACCTGCTGAATTCACCCTCATTAATCCTCACAACAGCCTCCTGGGGTATAGACACTTGCTCTCATTGTACAGTTGGAGAAATAGAGTGAGCCTATGATTTTCAACCACTGCTTGGTGGACTGGGGACAACTGAAGGGAATTTCATGCCAGTCCATGGAAAAGCTGCTGCAACACATGGTACCCTGGATCAGGAAGTGTGACTATGATAAACACTGAAGTCAGAATATTCTTATTATAAATGATAGTTTTTATTTCTGCCTTAGTGTTACATGAACTATTTCTCCTATTTTCGCTGGTCTGAGGGTGGAAAAAGGTTGGAAATCACTGGAGGAAGCATCTCCCAAGGGCAAGTTGGAGGGGACCCCTAGCTCAGTCAGGAGTCCAAGACTATTTTCACCCCTCACCACCTCTTCCTAGAGGAATGAACCAGCATCTGAGAAATACCAGCAGGGAGCTCAGAGGAGTAGTTGAAGCATTTAAATGTGTCATTTTGATTCATTCATTCAGCCAAGATTTATGTGCTCAGGAAAACAACCCCAACATTTTAGAGTGATTTCTGAGGCCCTGTGTGAATTGGCACTGTTTACTCTCTGCTTCAAAATATTTCAATCACTGTGGCCCAGGAACATGGGTCCTCAGGGGACCTCAAACTTGCCAACTACTCTCCATCATCCAGTATGGCGTGTGTGGTTGCCTTTTGCTCAGATGTTCTTCCTACACTCTGCTGTTCCTTCTCAGTCCCTAGTGTATATGGCATCACTGAATTATATTCCCCAACACGGCCCAAATCACTCAGGGCCTTTAAAATTTCTCAAAGAATTATAACCGACAGTAATACTTGTTTGCTTTTATTTGTCTGACTTCAATCTTCTCCATTGAAAGGCAAAATTCACTAGAACAGAGAAATCCTCTTTCTTGTACTTACCTTCTTTTCTCAGAGTCTGGCAGAAGTGCTAGGGATGTAGCAGGTGTTAAACAAATGTGGATGTAGTGAATACAGCAGTCAATCAATAAGTTCTTTAGGGACAAGAGTCAATTATTTAAACCTTTGTGCTTCCGGTACCTAACTTAGGATATGGCAGCAAAGAAGCTGTCTGCACATGGTGAATGGCTTGGTATATGGCAGCTGAGCCAAGGACAGGGGGAGACATATGCTTTCTTCCCTTTAAGACTTTGACATTTTGGGAGATGCAATCAACATATGCAAACAACTAAAATGTACAAAAATCATGGCACCAGAGGGAGGGAAAATCAGGGTTCTGTGTGTGATATGAGATTTGAACTGAGCCTTTAAAAATGAATAAAACTATCATGTAACAGGAAGCAAAAGAACAGTCCAGACTGAGGGAATAATCACATCGGAAGGCACATAATCAGTGAGGTTCAAAATTGTTGGAGTATAGAAAAAGGGAGATATAAGAGATAATGCTGGGATGCCAGATGGAGAGCTGCCATGTATGTGTATATATATATATAATATTTAAAATATAATAAATAAATATATATGTATATTTAAAGGGGAATTGGACTTTATTTGAGAGATTTCAGTGACTCGAAGTAAATGTGATCTAATCAGACTCTTACTCTAGAAAAATCATTCTGGTTCCTTATGTAAGACATGTGAGAGGAATATTACTGCAATAGTCTAAACCAGAGATGCTAAGGGATTTTTATTTTTTTTTTGTATTTGGGGTCACACCCAGCGATGCACAGGAGTCACTCCTGGCTCTACACTCAGGAATTACCCCTGGCGGTGCTCAGGGGACCATATGGGATGCTGGGGATCGAACCCGGGTCGGCCGCGTGCAAAGCAAACGCCCTACCCGCTGTGCTATTGCTCCAGCCCTGCTAAGGGATTTTTAAAGCAGAGATTCTGGGCATTCCTCAGTGGAATAAGTTTGGAGGCTCTAAAGGATAGAATCAATTGAGTCTGGAGTCTGACTGTTGAGGGTAAAAAGGACTTAGATTCACAGCTTCTGGCTGGAGAGCATCGTTATGGAATGAAGAACACCTTTAGGTGGGAAGATTATGGGCTATAACATACACTGGTACCAGCCCACTAGAAGGGCAGAAATCCAGGTCAAAAGGTGCAGGAGAAAGAGCTGGGCCACTACAGAAATGGAGACTATGGGCTCGCGCCAGGAGGTCTGAGGAGGGAGTAGAAGAACTCTGGATAAGAGAGAATGTGTGCCATTGAGGGCCTAGAAAGGTCAATCAAGGGTGCTGAAGAAGAGCTGGGAGAGAGGAACATTTGGTATTTGGCTAGACACTGGCTTCCTGGGAGTACAGGGAATAAGCTCATTCATTTATTATTCTGGCGATGAGATAGTTCAGGGTCTGACTTGGTGTGACATTTTCAGTCAGTATACAGTCAGTATACGGACTCCACACCAGGCTTTTTTCACTCCCCGGGGGGGGGGGAGGTGAGAACCCTCCCCACCCCAGGGGACCCAGCCCTGGCAGCTAACCTCCACTACCCAACCCCTGCCACGCTCCAGGTTGCTTTCAGGACACATTATAAGACTCTTCCTACCCATTTTCCATAATTACCACATCATATTTGATGGAGTTCAGACAGTAGGCTACAAATCATAGAGAGTTTTATATATATATATATATATATGCCTCTCAGAGACCCTGGCAAGCTACCAAGAGTATCCAGCCCACACAGGCAGTGCCTGACAAGCTACCCATGGCGTATTCGATATGCCAAAAACAGTAACGATAGGTCTCATTCCCCTAACCCTGAAAGAGCCTCCAATTGTTGGGAAAGATGAGTAAGACATCCAAGCACTATGCAGGATCACCAGGTAACAGAGAAGCATCAGTTACTGTCCTGTTCTCAAGAAACACTAACAATTTTTTACACATTTCTTAATGGGAGAAAACCATAGAGAAGAGTTTAAACTATTGCTGTGGGTCTATTTCCAAAGGAAAAAGACAGGTGAAAGACAGAGTTTATACCTTTGACAGAGTATAAATGTCCAGAAAATGTGGGAAAAAATGTGCTAATAAATGATATGGGTGTGCTTCTAGATCATTCTTTTTAAATATCCCATAAAATACTAGTCCCTTTCCAACTTACCCAAACATTTCCTCATCCCTGATTTCTCTGTCTCACATAAATATATAATCTCTAGAACCTTATCCTCATCTGGTCTTTGACCTATGCTTTGTCCACAAGGTTTATTTTTAAACACATACTTTAATTCTGTTCTGAGTATAAATAGATTTTCACATACCAGCTCTTGCCAACAGAGTGTAAGTCGTTTCTTATCTAAAGTGGTTTGGTTCAACATCTTGGGCTTTTTTTCTGCTTCAGAGATAAAGGCACTATAAGAGAAGAATAACAATTTTTAAACCTACTTTAGATGAAAATCCACTTATATAGTTCCAGAGATTTGCAAACATTCTGCATTACAACGGGACGGTTGATGAGGCCACCAGTGTACCAAAAATTTTCATTTAGGATTAAGTAGTGATGCAGTCACCTTCCTCAGAGACAAAACGAGAATTAGAAATGGTGTCCAGAACCCATAATCATTTTGGGAAATAGATTTTTGCTTTCCCACTTTCCCTAATACATATTAATTGTGATTGCTACCCAAGGTCATAACAACAAGCACATTAAAAAGAAATGCTGTTTTTCTTTTTCTACAAGTTGAACAAATACCAAAAGTTTCCTGAAAAGTTGTATTTGAAGCAAATATTTTAAACTTAACACAGAGAAGCATTTATGTTTTAAAGAAACTAAAAAAACTCAGTAGTACCATTTTGAGATAAAGTAAAATTGTTTTTAGTAGAAAAATGGTAATGGTAATAAATGTAATTGAAAAAGAACTATAAATGACTATAAAGTTTAAGAAAATAGGGGCCGGAGAGATAGTCCAGTGGGGAGGGCATTTTCCTTGCACACAGTCAACCCAGATTCAACCCCCAACATCCCAGATGGCCTCCTGAGCACCACCAGGAGTGATTACTGAGTGCAGAGCCAAGAGTAACCCCTGTGCACCACTGGGTGTGGCTCAAAAAGTAAAAAAAAAAAAAAGAATAAAAGCACTCAAGAAAATAAAAATAATCTTCATTAGCAATATTTTAAATGCAATTTATAATCAATACCATTTACCTATTAAAAAGATACTATTGTTCAAGACTGATAAGATGTGGGAAAATACACATGGTGAATCAATAAAAGAATTAAAAAAAAAGATGTGGGAAAATAGTGCAGTTCCTCTATTATCATCACTGTATCACTGTCATCCCATTGCTCATCGATTTGCTCAAGCAGGCACCAGTAACATCTCCATTGTGAGACTTGTTGTTACTGTTGTTGTTTTTTTTTTTTTGGCATATCGAATATGCCACAGGTAGCTTGTCAGTCTCTCCAAGAGGGGCGGAGGAATTGAACCCGTGTCGACCGCGTGCAAGGCAAACACCCTACCCGCTGGGCTGTCGCTCCAGCCCCTCTATTATCATAGAAGAGTTTAAATTGTTATAATGTTTAAAAGGTTGTCTGACAACACTTATCAAAGTCTATATAATTTAAATAAAAGATTATATGGAACTGGATGCTTCAAAAACAACTAAAAACTTGGGGGGGATTTTTGGGGTCACACCTGATTGTGCTTAGGGTTTGCTCCTGGTGGGCTTGAGGGACCATATTGGGGCACTAGGGATTGAACCTGGGTTGGTGGAATGCAGACAAGTGTCCTACCCACTATACTATCTCACCAGCCCCCAAAATAACTGAACTTTTGCAAGGGTACACTTGCACTGTAATATTGATAGGTCAAAATACATAGAACAACTTAAATATTAGGGTCTGGTTTTTGTGATAGATATCAGGTGACTGAATATTCAGCAGGACCATTAGGTACAACTACAGAAAGGTGTCAATGATATATTGTCAAAAGGAAAAGCAGTCTACTGAATTAAGTGTCTGATATTTGTGAGGAAGTGCAATAGTTTGAAGATTATGCATGTTTTCAAAGTCACTGGAAAGAATCCACACTTCAGACTCTTCTCTTTGGAGAGAAGGATTAGAAAGAAAATTGAGAGCACCTCTTATCATAAACATTTTCTGTGTTTGGGGAGTAAGGAGATCATGTAGTACTTTTCTCATGAAAACAGTTACAAGAGAAACAAATGGGGCGGTCCAAGACGCCACAATACCAATGAAGGATCGTACTCTAAAATTATCTGCTGGCGATTGGAAGTCTCACCAGAAATTCTCTTTGACTATATATTTTCTCTTAAATTTTTTGAAGGATGCAAAGTTCCCCAATATAAGAAGGAAGTCTAGTTACCACATATCCAGCTTTCCAAGAAGCACAGGAATTTCCTTCTACACCCAGGATGGATCCATCCAGGAAATGTGGCAGATGCTGAAACCACTAATCTTTCCCTCCTCATCGGAATGAGAGCTAATGCCAGAGCACTGCTTTTGTTCATTCCTCATCTTTCAGACTTTGCCTCTGTGTGCTCAATGCAGTCTCCTGACTATGTAGCGAATTGCCTGTTCCCTCCTCTGGGAAAAGGCACAGAAGGTGAACAGATGGGTGATCAGGAAACCCACCTTGGTCTCAGATCAAAATCGATGTTTATCAAATATAAAACTGAACTTGATCTCTGAAGGAGCATTTTGTAGTTGTTTGTAGATACGTGCATAAAGGAATGATTATGAGTTCAACTATCCCTCTAATATAGAAAAGTTATAGAGCTAGTAACTTGCCCACAAGTTATTACTAAAAATGTAACATCATGAAACTTTTTAAAGATGTTTAAAGAGAATTGCAGATGGTTATTGGCTGAGAGAGGAGGTGCATTGATAACGTTGTTTCTATGAGCAACTGAAGTGAACTTGAATTGAAAAGAGGGAAAAGCATATTTATTTCTTTAACTTAGTTTTTAAGTAAAAAGAGTTCTATAACTATGATTTTAAGAGAAATAGGACACTACGATTTTTTTTCTGCCAGATTTTCACTAGGCTTTGCTCCCATCGGTGAATTACGTCTTCATATCCATTAATCTTATTGTAGCAAACTTTTCACCTTACTCAAGTCTAAGCTGATTCATTTTAAGGATTAGTTAAAGTTGTCTCCTTATGTGGGAGGTAGTTTGAGGCTGGTCTAGTGATACCCACCTGCTCCTACTCTTGTTACTGTGCAATCAGGTCCTCCTCTGTGAGTGTGCACAGGACCCAGTGACTTGTTTCTAATAGAATGTATCAAGAATGATAGGTGATCATTTCCAAATAAGACTTCAAGAGGCCGTGACTTCCATCTTGCTGACTTTATCTCCTGTCTCTCTCTCTTGCTCCTTCTGATTAACTCAGGCACATGTTGAAAGAGGAAGTATGGGAGCCCTAGGTACCAAAGAACTGAGGCTGACCTCCAAATAACAGTTAAGAAGGAGCTCACGTCCTCAATCTAACAACTCTGAGGAACTAGACTCCGCAAACAGCTGTGGAGTGACATTGGAAGTGAATCCTTGCCAGCAGAGTCCCAAGATAAATGGTTCACCAGTGCCTTGACTGTGGTCTGTATGAGGCTCTAAGCAAAAGTCCTTGCCAAGTCATCCCTAGACTGATGACCCACAGAAGCTATGAGATAATAAATATGATCTCATAATATTATCTCAAAACTATCAAGACAGCAAATTAAAAATTAGTAAAGTTGTTAAATTTGGAGCTTGTTGCTGACTAATGGGTAAATAATATTCCTTACTTTTTATCTCTCAATGTATTATTCACCAGATGGAATAGGTCATTAAAGACATGAATCACGCTGAAGCAAGAGTACAGGAAATTCGGAGTTTCCCTTGCAAGTGGCTGACCCTGACTCAATACCCAACAACACATATTGTTCCCCAGCACTTCCAAGGGTCACTCCTGAGTACAGAGCCAGGAACAGCCTCTGAAAATTGTCTGGTGTGGCCCCCAGAAAAAAGACGATCACTTATCAGCATGTATATATTCTGACAAATGCAATATGATTTGATTCATGTGAGAATGTGTATGTGATTACCAAACCTACTAGAGACCAGGCTGTATGATATCACCCAGTGCTATTGCCCTTGTATATGTAGTCTCTCGTTGACCGAAATGTTTTTAAACCACTTAGACTGTAATAAGTACCAAATGTGTTGCATGAAAAAAATCTATTAAATAATATCTGATGCAACATATCCATTTCATTGTCAAATAGCTATTGGTTATCGACCAAATACAAAGAACTTGGTGGGGTATCAATACTACTAATTTTTTACTGTTTTCTGAGTCCCCATATGAAGTCTTCTCTTTTCTTCCTCTACTATGTGGTTTCTTGTTTCAGTGTCAAAAAGCAGTAGTTAGCCCACAAGTGCCAGCTAAATAACTAAGCAATATTAAGCTAGATATAATAGCACTATAAAGTGCCTCTCTGGATGCATGGAGAATTGACTGTTTTCTCAAGGTAATTAAAGCTGATTCCTCCGATGCTGCTTTCCCCATTCACTGGCTGTGTTTCCCAGTACCTGCTTTGACTGATAAAGTTATTGAGAACTGTCTTCATTTTCTCTTCTGGTGCTTCCTCTGAAATCTTACTCAATTCTTTCACTTCTTCTAAACCTTCTTCCTGCAAATGAACCACAAGGTGGAGGGTGAGAGGTAAAATGGTGACACTATAGTATAGATACTGACCGTATACCTGTATGCATTCTAAATATTATACTTAGCTAATATCTTGTTTAGGAAAGAGTTTCCCTAATTTTCTTATGCTTGAACTAGGAAGGCCACGGCTCTCTAACATTGAATCTTTGCTTTCTTAATTAAAACTGGTACAGATTCAAGTCTTCTCTTGTGTTTTTCAAGCTCATCATTGTTTCCATCCTAGCTGCATCCCCTCACTAGTTACCATTTACCTAGTGTCTAGCTTGTGGCATAAGCTAATGTCATGGAACTACCTAAGAAATAGAACAAGTTAGTTATAATAATAAAAAAAAATAGGCTTTTTTTTCTTTGCTTCTTGGGTCACACCCGGCGATGCTCAAGGGTTACTACTGGCTCATCACTCAGGAATCACTCCTGGCAGTGATCGGGGGAACATATGGGATGCTGGGAATCAAACCCGGGTTGGCCTTATTCAAGGCAAATACCCTACCCGCCGTACTATCGCTCCAGCCCCAATAATAAAAAAACTTTGAAAGCAACATTCAAGTCAATTTTCTACAGATAAATATATTAGTAGCTGGAGGGATAGTACAGGGAAAAAGACACTTGTCTTGCACGTGGTGTACCTGGTTCAAATCCCCAGCCCTACTTATGGTACCCTGCACACCACCAGGAGTCACTCCTGAGCAGAGCCAAGTATAGCCCCTAAGCACCACCATATTTGTGACACAAATATGTTATATGAATATGTACACTCACGTTGAATGATCCATGAAACAGAAGGCTGTCTATTTTTCTTTTATAGGGATTGGGGCAAGGTGTGCACTGTGTGTGACAATGTCTGTAAGCTTAAATATTTAATGCTGGTACTTTTTTCATGGAAGCTTAAATTCTAGTATTCTGTTCAGTGGCATGGAGAAAAATGTTGCCCAAGGGCATATGCATATCACCACTGATTTGCTAGAATTTACAAAAACTACAGTCTCTACCACATGGTACTTTCTACTTTTGTCCTTGACTATGAGGAAAGGCCGTATACCTGTATGCATTCTAAATATTGTGTGTTGTGTGTTTTATATTAACTGAAGCCAAGATCCCTGGCTTTGGGAGTTAGGAAAACAATCTAACCATTTATTCTAATAGTAAAAAGCACATTATATTTGAATCAGGATCGACTGACTTAAAGTCTAGGGATTATGAAAAATGTTTTGTCATTCCTTTATTCACAGGTAGAAGACATGTCTCCTATAAAGTCAGAGGCTTTTATTAACTCGTTCTCAGACTGAAGTCAAAATCCTACTCAGGAGCAAACTGGGATATAGCTCAGATAGAGCATATGCCTTGCACATAGGGATCCTTAAGTTCCATCCTTGGCACACTTGGTGCCTCAGAACATCACCAAGTGTGTCTCAATTACTATTAATTTATATAGAAAACTTATAAAGCATTCCCAGACCCTTGAGCACTGATGAGAGTTGCTCTGGGTCCCTGACCTCTGGGTGAGGCCCCTAGAAAAGAAAAGAAAAGAAAAGAAAAGAAAAGAAAAGAAAAGAAAAGAAAAGAAAAGAAAAGAAAAGAAAAGAAAAGAAAAGAAATAGAACCAGATGCACTTATGGTTCTCAGGAAAACAAACTTTTTGTTGTTTATTTTTAACAAATACTTTTTAAAAAATCTACTGGGTGAATTAAAAAATAAAAATCCGGGGCTGGAGCAATAGTATAGCAGGTGGGGCGTTTGTCTTGCATGCAGCCAACCTGGGTTCGATTCCCAGCATCCCATATGTTCCCTCGAGCACCGCCAGGAGTAATTTCTGAGTGCATGAACTAGGAGTAACCCCTGAGCATCACCAGTTGTGACCCAAAAAGCAATAAATGAATAAATAAATAAATAAATAAAAATCCTTTGCTTCCAACTTCCCCCTGTTCAAATCTGTCATATGTCAGCATCACCTACCAAGAGGTCTGCCATTTTTTCCAGCATGTTGGACCAGTAGAGCCTAAATATCTGGTCTCCCCAAGAACTGATAAAGTAGACACAGGGTTTCTTAGCTTCAAATGGCAAATAGTTGTAATTCCTATGGGAAAAACATTAGATTTGGAGGTTAATGCACATATTCTAGGGGCTGCTTCACTCACAGGTTCATGGTCTATATATTGCGTATCAGCAGAGGTAGTTGAAAAACTATCACATGATTAGCTGTCTCCAAACTGGATATCTATGAAGAGAAATCAAAGAACAGTTATCGTGCTACAGCAAAGAAGTACTAACAGGCCAGGGATGGGGTGAGGGGGAGAATCTTAGAAATGATCAGCAGAGGGCAGGATATGCAAGAGGTAAAAGTACTTATAGAAAGAAAACTATAAATCACTACTAAAAGGAATAAAAGAGGATGCAAGAAATGGAAACTTATTCCTCTGTTCATGGACTAGAGGGATTAATATTGCCAAAATTATATTTTCTCCCAAAGCCTTATACAGATTCTATGCAGTACCTACAAAATTACCCATGACATTTTTTTTAAAGACATAGATCAAACATTTGAAATTTAATGCAATAATGAAACCCCCAGAATAGTCAACAAAATCCTAGGAGAAAAGAGAAGGGGTGTCTATTCTTCCTATTCCAAACTACACTATAAAGCTATAGTAATCAAAACAGTGTGATATTGAAATAAGGAAAGACTCTTAGACCAATGGAACAGAACTGAGAGATTAGAGATAGCGCTTCAGATACATGGGCAGTTAAACTTTGACCAAAGAGCAAAAAATATGGAACAAAGAAAGCCTCTCCAGCAAATGGTGTTGGGAAAACTGGTTGGTCACATTAAAAAAAAGAATTTAGACTCCTTTTTAACTTCATGTACAAAAATTCATAAGTTATATTGAGGAAACATAGTAGAAAACTTTATGACATTAAGACTAGAGTCAACTTAAATTATTCAATGCTATTGTTTAAGCAAACAGAAACAAAGATAAATAAATGGGTATACATCAAACTAAGAGGCTTTTGCATTGCAATAGAAATGATAACTCAAATTAAAAGATACCCTAAAGAACAGAAAAATATGTTTACCCCTACTCATTTGAAAAGGGCTTACATCAAAGATATACAGAGCACTGGCAGAATTTTACAAGAAATAAATAAGCAAACTATAAAAAATGGAGGGCAGAGATGAACAGAAACTTTCTCAAAGAGAACATACAGATGAACAAAAGGTCTATGAAAAAATACTCTGTGCCACTTTTCATCAGGGAAATGTAAACCAAAATAAGACCCTCACAACAGTGAGACTGGCACACATTACAAAGAATTAAAGTCCCCAGTGTTTGCATGGGTGTAGAGCAAAGTGATCCTCATTCACTGCAGGTGAGAACGTCAACCAGTTCAACATTTTTGGAAAACAGTACGGACACTTCTAAAAAAACCTAAGAGTTAAGCTTGGAATCTACCCCATGGGCCCAAAAAACTCTACTCAGAAAAGATATTTTCACTCAAATTCATTACAGCATTATTCACATTAGCCAAAGTCTAAAAAAGCAATCCAAGTTTTAAGAACAAATGACTGGATAAGGAAACTATGGTACATATACACAATTAAATACCACTCGGATATAAGAAAAAAAACAATAATGCAACTTCCTGTTATGTGATAGATCTAAACTGTATCATGTTAAGTGAGGTCAGTCAGAAACATAGGGATGGTTACAGAATGATCTCCTTCAGATGTGGGACATAAAGAAACATAGTAAAGAAATAATAAATGTCCAAGACAACAGAAACTGAAAACTAGCCTCTTACTAGAAAGTTTCTCAGTGCAGGCATACTGCTGGGACTAGGACAGGGTTGGGGAATGACAGTGGGACAATGGCGGAGGGAAACAGACACTTGTGGAGGGTGTAGTGCTTGACTATTTTCTGTATGAAACCCTACCATTATCAGTATAGTAAATTGTGGTGCCTAAAATAAAATTTAAAGAAAATGAAAACCTAAACCTCTGCATCCCATGACTTGCCTTCTATTCATCTTTCACCTATTCATTCATTCATGCATCTCCCATCCATTTTCTGTTTATCCATTTATTCTTCTCCATTTATCCACTTATCCATTTATCCATTTATACTCCATTTGGCCCTCCATCCTCCATCCATTACCTATCCTCCACTCGTTCATCTACCTTTCCTCCAGCCATCAATCATCCATTCGTTTGTACATTCACTTGTCTTTCATTTATTCATCCACTCATCATCATTCAGTCATCACCTATCAATTCATTTATCCTTTATTCATACATTCATCACCACTGATAGCGATAGCACAGCGGGTAAGGTGTTTGCCTTGCACACAGCTGACCCAGGTTCGATTCCTCCATCCCTCTCAGAGAGTTCAGCAAGCTACTGAGAGTATCCTACCCACATGGCAGAACCTGGCAAGCTACCTGTGGTGTATTCAATATGCCAAAAATAGTAGCAAGTCTCACGATGGAGATGTTACTCGTGCCTGCTCGAGCAAATCTATGAACAACAGGATGACAGTGCTACAGTGCTTATCATCCATACAGACATCTAATATTTATTGTTGCCAGAAATTGGTGATAATTATTCAGCAATAAAGCACAAGACAGATATTAAGGTACCAAGAAAGTGATGTATGGAGCCAAAGGGAATGTTTGAGGGTGGCAGGTGAATATGCTAAAATGATGACAAAAGACAACAGACAGGTTGGAATTGGAAAAAAGAAGAGAAGTTTCTAGATTCCTTATCTATCTGCCTGGAGGGAATGGATATGAAAGCAGGTAAGGTGGGAGAAGTGTTGTATAAAGTTGAAATTCTCAGGCCAGAGATGTGCAGGGGTTATTTCAATCCAGATTCAGTCCCCAGCACACACGGTGCCCTGAGAATCACTGGGTGCATTCCCAGAGACCCTCAAGCACAGCTGTGGCCCAGATGATCCCCAGCACTCCAGAGCCCAGGCTGCATTGCCTCCTCAAGCCCTCATCCTGAACCTCTGGTCTGGTTCTCCAGGAGGGTCCCTAGAACAATGCTGGAGAGTTCCAAAAAAAAGGTGAAGTTCCTTGCCTAATGACGAAATTTTCCTAACTAAATTTTCCTCCACCCCTGGTCAAATTTCATTTATTTTTGCAATTGTGTGGAGGGGAATGTGCACATTTCTTGCAATAGGCTTCATAGGAGAGATGGCTCTGACAAATGAAGATAGTGTTTGGAGTCACAGGTGTCTAGAAGCAGAGAGAGAGAAAGGAAGTTTTGTTTCCATTCCAAAAAGCTTAAGTGAATGTCAGTCTCTGAAAGAATATTGTTCTTCAGCCCAGATTTCTCCTGGACTCCATAAAATTAGCACAGGTGACCCATGGTCTGCTCTGCGGAAAATAAACCAGCAGGTGTCCATTTAGAAGAGACGACATAAACTCTTGGCAGAAACTAAGGTTGCTATAAAATCAGAACAAAAATGCTTTAAAAATCAAGTTGGAAACAAAAGTGCTTTTTATATCTTTTCAAAATATTGCACTAAAATTATTAAAGTAGCAGAGACTGTCAAATAGTCCAGGAAAATATAGTTTTATAAAAAAAAGCTTCTGGTTATTCAAAAAGAATCAACCAGCTAAATTCCAATGACTTTAAGATAATCTTCTGTTTTAACATTAAATCAATCTGGGATTGAGTACTAGTGCAAGAATGGCATTTGCCTTACATGCACAGTCAACCTGGGTTCAATATTCTGCATCCCATGTGGTCATCTGAGCACCACCAGGAGTAATTTTGTGCAGAGCCAGGAGTGACTCCTGAGCACAGCTGGATGTGGCAGCAAAACAGAACAACAACAACAACAACAACACACACACACATATATATATATATATATAATCAATCTAAAATATTTTTTAAATCCCACAATGAAGTAAATTCCTACCTATTGGATAACACTGGATTATGGTTTCTACTCCCATAGGCAATTTAAGGTTTATTGAGCCACTCCTACAACAGGGCAACTGAGGCACTCCATCAGGCATTAAATTGCTGCCTACGCAACATTATGCTTTGCTCAGATGATTCTTTGACTCCTATTATTTTATTTTAAGGAGTGCAGGGCCTCTGTCTCTCCAACAAATTGTCACTGTCATCCCGATTTGGCAGAACTGCCCTATTGGAAGCCCTGTTCCGCTGTGTCTCCTACCTGTTCCCTTCTGTCACCTGCGGCTTCTCTGGGGCTGTGGTGGAGATCATGTGAGCAGCATCCCCTTCCTTTTCGTGCAACAGTGGAAGGATGTCTTCTTCTTTGAGTTCTTCTGACTTTTTCCTACTCTTACGGTTGGAGCCTCCGTCAATCAAGTTCCCAAAATTACCTGCAGTACCAGCATCAAGGGGAGGGGGACAGGTAACGAAGAGAAAGATAATGCAATGAGTAGGATGCTCGCCTTGTGGGTGGCTAACCTGGATTCAATCTCCAGCACCTGTAAGGTCCACCAAGCCCTGCCAGGCCTGATCCCTGAGTGCAGAACCATAAGTAAGCTCTGACCACCACTGGGTGTGACACCAAAACAAAAAGAAATTTTAGAAAGGTGGGATCAGCAATGGTCAGAACAAAAAAATGGCAAGAAGCTATCATTTACACTTATTTTATGTTTTATTTTCTTTTCAGAGGGGGAAGTTTCCCCCAGCAATGTTTAGTCAACTGGGACGGCCAGTTCAGGACCTGGCAACGGAGCACTGCTCCTGCCCAATGTGTTGGGGGTTGTGAGGACTATACCTGGCAGGGCTGCAGGGGACACGTGGTACCAGGGCTCATACTTGGTACCTCACTAATCAGTCCATGCAATCGAGGCATGTGTCCCTGACCCCTTTAATATTTACTTTTGTCAAAACTCCTGAAGTTATAAATGAACTGGGTCCCATATGCCTTTCTTTCCATTGAAGAGCTTTCTGATGCTCAAGACCTTTTTACATTTTTATTTATTTATTTTTAATTGTTATTATTGTTTTATACCCAGCGATACCTGGTATACACAGAGCTCTTGGTTCTGTGCTCAGGAATTACTCCTTGCAGTATTCAGGGGACTCCCTGGGATCGAACCCGGGTCGGGTGCGTGCAAAGCCAATTGCCCTGCACTATACTATCTAGCTGGTCCCAAACAAAGACTTTATTGATGGAAGCTTATTTCTAGGAATGATTTTCCCTGCTGTGTAACAGCTTCAGAAGTTAGTTGACAGTTATATTTATAGTACCTACTATATGCACAGTATTTGGCATGCCTTTCCTGAAGACAGTCTTGCAGTAGTTCTATAAGGAGTTTTTAGTATTCTCACTTATAGATGAAGAAACTGTGACCCAAAGACATGAAGTGAGTCTAGGAAATGGAACTAGAATTTTAAAAAATCAGATTTGTCTGGATCCGGATCATTATTTTCAATCTTTTCCAAAGTAGGTGATATTGTCCCCCAGATTGGGGAGGAGGAGCTGATGCTGGAATTATGGTGGGGGTAATAGCCTCTGATGCAATGGTAGGGGAGCACTTTCTTTTTTTTCTTTTTCTTTCTTTTTTTTTTTTTTGCTTTTTGGGTCACACCTGGCAATGCACAGGGGTTACTCCTGGCTCTGCACTCAGGAATTACTCCTGGTGGTGCTCAGGGGACTATATGGGATGCCGGGATTCAAACCTGGGTTGGCCACATGCAAGGCAGATACCCTACCCACTGTGCTATTGCTCCAGCCCCCGCACTTTCTTATTATTCTCTAAAAGATTGAGATTGAATGAGCCCCTCACCTGCCTCCGACACTAAAGAAGTTTTTTCCTGAAAAGAGGATGACAAACCAAGTAAGTCAGAATCTCTGATTGTTTTAATGCTTTTTTTATTAAGATAAATCTGTTCCTTATACATTGACTCTAGAGAGGACAAGGAATTATTGATTTCTTTTGAGAAGCAAAACCCCACTGGAATGCCATTGCAAATTAGGCACCAATTTACACTGCAGGAAGTGCGGGTATGGTGCCTGTGCATCTGTGTTCCTGTCTTTGTACTTGGGCTGTACTTACCGATAGAAACTTCAAAACTGATGGGTTTATCCCCAATCTTCCTGTCAATCATGGAAGCATCAAAAAATGTTCCGAAAAGCAAAAATTCCTCATATTTTTCTGGCACAATCTGTAGGAAAAATACCATTAGACAGGTCTGGATCCCTTTAGCCACCAGAAAACTAAATTAGTGGTACCAACCTGGTTCTGTAAGGCAATTTGTAGGCATTTGACTCATGTCTGCCTGAAGTGATACATTATTTCCTCACTAATCAGGCAGCAGGAACCAGGAAATTGCAAATTACAAGTCCAGATTCAGCCATTCATCTGGAATGATGTGATCTCAACCTTCTGAAATTCTGCCTTAAAATAAAATGTCTTGGGGGCCGGAGCAATAGCACAGCGGGTAGGGCGTTTGCCTTGCACGTGGCCCACCCGGGTTCGATCCCCGGCATCCCATATGGTCCCCCAAGCACCCCCAGGAGTAATTCCTGAGTGCAAAGCCAGGAGTAACCCCTGAGCATCGCTGGGTGTGACCCAAAAAGCAAAAAAAATAAAATAAAATAAAATAAAATGTCTTATTTTAAATAATAAGCTTGCTGTGAGGATCCCTCTAAAATGATAATGTGATATACAGACTTTGAATCACCTTTTGGTGACAGGACATTTAGAAAACAGGAAAATAAGGGAGAACCAGCATCACAGGATTAAGCCTTTATGTTAAAGCATAATTTAGTGGATCGGGCAGGACGGTCACATCTATTTTCTTTGCTCCTCTTAATTGCCTCAATAAGTAAAATTTGGATCAATTCCATTGCACAGAACAGGAAGCCTGGGATATTTGAGCATGAATTGAGTCATTTTCCCAAGGACACAAAAAGCTTTACTTTTTACTCTGAGATAACATAAATCCACATTTTTTTTTTAAAAGGAGGTGTACTTGCATGAACATCAGGCAATAAATCAATTGTGTCCAGAGTGGAGTATAATTCTGGTTGCTGCTGGGAGGGGCAACAAGAGACAGACTCATAACAATGTAAACTGTTTTTACATTGAAAGAGAAAAGGGAAGTAGAGTCATCTGAGACAACGTCCACTTTTAACGTGAATAAACTAAAGGCCCCAAGACCACAGAGCAACTTAAAGTCAACAAAGATTTGGTCTATCTGCTCAGAAGATGGAAGATGGAAATGAGAGAGCTCAGGGGTTGGAGATCTCCCAAGGTATCTTGCAGATATCCCAAGACACCCCAACTGCTTGCAAATGGCTCTGATTAATATGGCCAGTGGCTCTGGAAGTAGGTGTGGCTGAGACACAGCATCACATTTCTGCAGCCACGCAGTCTATACTTTCTGGCTTTGGAGCAGGGTTTATAAAACTGCACAGAAAATGCAAGGAAGTAAAGCATCAATGGTCTCAGAGGTTAAGCCTCCAGGTCTCTGTCCCTCTGACAACAAAGGGTTTCCACATCATGAGGTGAGACGTGACACTTTCCTCCTTAGAGAAGCCCCAGGTGCTGTTTCCTGCATCAGCAGGAAATGTTTCTGTTGACAGAAAATATCATAGGGCGGGGGCCGTGCTGGACCTTAGTCACAGGGCTCACGCCCTTTCAACCTGCTGCTGCTCTGGCTTCTGGTGTTAGGCTGCAGCTAATCGCACTGTCTTGGGGCCAGTTTACTTTCTGGGAGGAGGCCCTGAAACCTGAGGGCAAGATAGGCGGAGCAGCCAAGAAAAGGGATGGCCAGCTTCCCTGCCAGGAAAACCCTTCCTCAAAGCCTGACTCTGCTGCTTCCCAGTGGCTGACTGTGCGGGCGAGTCGTGTCCTCTCTCCCGGTCTCATTCTCCAGCATCTTTAAAATCACTGTATCATTGTCACTGTCATCCCGTTGTTCATTGATTTGCTCGAGCGGGCACCAGTAACATCTCCATTGTGAGACTTGTTGTTACTGTTTTTGGCATATCAAATACGCCACGGGTAGCTTGCCAGGCTCTGCTGTGCAGTAGGGATACTCTCGGTAGCTTGCCGGGCTCTCCGAGAGAGACGGACAGATGGAACCCTGGGTTGGCCACGCGCAAGGCAAATGCCCTACCCGCTGTGCTATAGCTCCAGCCCCCAGATTTCTTTCTATTGTTTTGTTTGGGGCCACACCCCACAATGCTCAGGGGTTACTCCTGGCTCTGCTCTCCTTGCTCCCATGTGCTGGACCACAGGGACAGGCCTTTAGGAGAGTGGCCTGAGGGGCGAGACAGCCAGGAAGGCGGTGGCCCCTTCGCAGGCCCGGCAGGAACCAGGCCGCTAAGCTCCTCAGGCCCTGCTGGCCTGTCCGCTCCTTTGAGAGCATTACTGGGGTCCCACTCACCCCCACCGCGCTCAGGAAGCAGAGCTGTGGGGACTGATCTTGGGTCCGATGATGCCAAGCTCGGGTCCAGCAGCCCTCACTGACCCCCTGCCGTCCTAGACGGCAAACTTGCAACCCACCCAGAAGACACTCCAGCCTTCTTTCCTCTGCCAGAGGCGCTTCGGGACCGGCCTCGCCACGGACAGGCTGGGACAGTGACGGAGGGGCTTAGTGTGTCCTTGCCTGCCCGACAGGCCTGAGAAGAGCTGACGGCAGCGCCTTCCCCAGAGCCACGGGAGGGTGCTGGGACCTTTAACATAAACGTTGTAATAGGACCAATAGGTCAGAGAGTGGGGAGAGATCCGTTCATTCCTAATGTTTTGTTTCTTTTCGTGGGGAGGGGCCTTCCAAGCTATGCTCCAAGAAGCTACCCCGAGCAACGCTTAGCCGACTGGGCCAGCCAGGTCAGGACCTAGCAGTGGAGCACTGCGCTAGCTCCAGCCCAAAGTGTTGGGAGTCATCAGGGCTATACCTGGCAGGGCAGCAGGGGATGCTTGGTACCAGGGATCACCTTGTCACCCACTCTGCACTCCTCCTTCCATGGCATCTCACATCCAAAGAAAACAATATGCTAACAAACTGAGTTAGGCCACAGAAAAAGTTTAGTTCACCACCCCCTTCAGTGATTTTAACTGCTTTAATTTCTTTTTGTGTCCCTACCCATTTGCCATAAAATCATAGAGGTATATATAATCATAGAGAGCCCGGCAAGCTACCGAGAGTATTCTACCTGCACGGTAGAGCCTGGCAAGCTCCCCGTGGCGTATTCAATATGCCAAAAACAGTAACAATAACAGGTCTCATTCCCCTGACCCTGAAAGAACCTCCACTCATTGGGAAAGATGAGTAAGGAGAGGCTGCTAAAATCTCAGGGCTGGGACAAATGGAGACGTTACTGGAGCCCGCTTGAGTAAATCGATGAACAATGGGATGACAGTGATACAGTGAATTTCTTTTTGACTTTGGGACTCGTGTCTGGTGGGACAGAGAAGCAATACATCAAGAGCAGGTGGTGGTAAAATGTACAAGAAGAGGCAGAAGATCAGCTATGTTTGATCCATACACAGTTTGCAAGGGGGGAAGGGAGGAGAGAGCTGTTTAAGTGAGCACTGTTGGAACCAACAATGGATGCCATCTGCTCTCTGGGCTCACGTTCTCAGTGCTCAGACCTACCTCTGGGGGCACATCAAAAGGTTCCACTTCCACCTCTATTGAATTGCTTTTGTCTGAAGTCTGCTGGGTTTTCCCATCACTGCCTTTGTCAGACTTGTCTTTGCTGGAGCCTTTAGATTTGGAAGGTGATTTGAGCCCCTTGAGAGCTTTGGAAAATTTAGATTCCTGTGCTCCTCCAGAGAGAATCTCCACAGCAATTTCTACCAAAATTCGACCCCGGAATGACACGCCTTCTCCAAAGCCTTCATTCATTTCCTGGTAGTCATCCATCAGACTGTGGTTCCTGGGTGAGCCATACAGGTTGATCCAGGCAGGTCCGAAGGTTGGTAGGAAGCCTAAAAAGATCCCAAGATTTAGCTGCTTGGCTGTGTTTTTCAGTGGATCGCTACTGTTGCTGTTGCTCTATGAAAGTTATATACATTCATTTGGACATAGAAAATATAGAGAAAAGTCAAGAAATGGTATTTCTAGGCTAGCCTATAACCTAAAGGAAACCACAGATGTCATTTTGCTGTATTACTTTCTAGTCCTCCACCCCTCTTGGGGAGCGTGGCGAGCTACCGAGAGTATCCTGCCCACACGGCAGAGCCTGGCAAGCTACCTGTGGCGTATTCGATATGCCAAAACCAGTAACAACAAGTCTCACAATGGAGACATTACTGGTGCCTGTTTGAGCAAATCGATGAACAGTGGACGACAGTGCTATATACTTTCTAGTCCATTCAAAATTTTTTTTGCTTTTTTTTGGGGGGGGGGTCACTCCTGGCTCTGCACTCAGGAATTACCCCTGGCAGTGCTCAGGGGACCATATGGGATGCTGAGAATCGAACCCAGGTCAGCAGCATGCAAGACCAACTCCCTACCCGCTGTGCTATCACTTCAGCCCCCTCAAATTTTATACTTGTAATAATACTATTAATGTTGGCAGGCATAGTGTCTGTTCATTCATTCGTTGATCACTGGATCATAGACTCCCAACATATACTACCACCATGCCAGACACCAAACAGAGCCTGGAGTAGAAGAAAGCAGATACAAACCCCCAAAAAATCAATATTTAAGTTATAAATGCTGTGAAGGATATAGGCCTTGTGTTGCAAGAACAAATAACAGGCTAGAGTGATGTAGACAAGTGGGACAGGGGATAAGGAGGGAGGAAAATAAAAACTTCTGAATAGAGGAGATAGCATCTGCTGGTTGGAAAGGCACTTAGGGATGGCAGGGTGTGGCCTAGTGATATATTGTACATGCCTTGAGCGTTGGAAGCCCTGGGTGTGCTCATTACTCTGACACCCTCACACATGCAGAAAGACTGGGAAGAAAGTCACATTAATTCAGTGTGGAGTGAGTCCCAAGACTAACCCGTGTGAGAAGAGTTTGGTGAGGTGAATGTGTCTCAGGACCTTAGTAAGAAATTTTATCTCTATCCTAGAAATCATGGGATGTTTTGTAAAGGAATTTAAGTGGAGATGGACATAATCAGATGTTTTAATATCACTCTGGTTGCTTTATAAATGATTATGAGATTGGATGTGGGTGGTATATCGGTGTGAGGATGGATTTGTTATCACAATTGAAGGCAACATCAATGGTCTGGACATGGGCGATGGTTAGTGAAGAGGAAACGAAGACCAAGTTTCCAGATACCTTGCAAACACAGAACTGAAAGGGCCCCACTAATTTTCATTTACTATATGTGGAAGCATTTTCCTTTCTTAGTACAGAACATCTGGAAGAGACAGAAGGAAGTAGTGTCAGGGAGTAGCCCATAAGGGGTGCACACCTTGCCTGCATGAGGACCAAAGTATGATCCCATGCACGCATAGCCCTCTCCAGTGCTGCCAAGTGTGACTCTGAGGGGTCCCAGCACCACCAGCCCCTAGCACTGAATCTCTGGCAAAACAGCATTATTCCATTTGACAGGCAGCGTAGCACAGTGGCCTGAAGTTTCACTACCTGGGTTCATATCTCAGATCTCAGGTCTGCCCATTTCTAGCTCTGTAATGATTCCATGGGCAAGTGATTCTGTTTCTATTATGTTTTTTTCCTTAGGCATAAATTTCCTCATATATATCAGATTAGTAGACACAGTATCCATAAAGTGCCCCCACACAGACCCTTAGGAAGTGTCCAAAAATGTCAACAAGTACTCTTTAAAAAAAAAAGACAAAGTTAACAGGCACCATACACAGTCATGCTTGGCCTGTAGTTTGGTGCTTGGGCCCATTGATACTCAGGGACCACCAGGGCCATAGTAGGCAGTGAGGGGGGTCATGCTGGACCAGCAATTGAACCCAAGGACTCACACCTGCTAGACATTTGCTCTCCTAATGGAACCATACTCCTGACCCTTAACCATTACTCTTAATAAACACATGCAGCCTAAGTTGCTTGATAGTTCCCTTATTATTGATTGACAAGTAGCTGTCTCCCTATGCGTTATTGTTTGAAATCATTTTCTATCTCATTGTTTCCTCTCTCTACCTGCTACGGTCCAGACCACCTTTCCTTTGGGTAAATTTTAAGAAGCAGAGATGCTGGGCTAAAAAGAATAGAAGGATTCCATGCCCCCTGCTGAATAAGTTACCCATCTTTGTAAACACCATCAAGATATATCTGAAGTGTGTGGGGGAAGCAGTTTACTAGCTGAGATGCTGTGGATGGGCAGAGAATACTTTCTGTACAAAGCAATTGTGGGCAGCAGCAAATCTCCCGTAACAGGAAGAATAAAAAAAAAAAAAAAGATATCTCAAGATGTCTATCTCTAGTGTCACAGTGTGAGGGGAACAGATGAGTAAATCTTGTTCTCCGGAGCCAAGTTTTCCATATATACACGAATGCATGTGTCTGTAGCCTAGCGAAACACTGCCTGAGATTTAAAGGATGATGGTTTGTTTAGGATCACTGTGTCACTGTAGCACTATCATCCCATTGCTCATCAATTTGCTCCGGTGGGGACCAGTAACATCTCCATTGTGAGACTTGTTGTTACTGTTTTTGGCATATTGAATACGCCACAGGTAGCTTGCCAGGCTCTGCCTTGCGGACAAGATACTCTCGTTATCTTGCCGGGCTCTCCAAGCGGTATGAAGGAATCGAACCCAGGTCGGCCACGTGCAAGGCAAACCCCCTACCCGCTGTGCTATCGCTCCAGAATACTTAGAGTATCATCACCATTTAAGCCTTATAAACAAAGAGCTTTATTCTGAGTGGAAGTTCTTTTGACTGATGGTGGATTAATTGGGACTCACCATTACCCTTTCCCTATCCCTTCTCCCTGAGTGTATATTTCAGCAGCACCTCTCTACAATATCCATGCTCCTAGGTGCCATGAATTATTTGAGAGCACATTTGATTTTTGGACTGCTTAAACATGTGAAAATCATTCTGAACTTTGGATCCTCTAAAACATGGCAGGGCAGATATGACCACTATCCACAGTTTGCTCACCCCTGATCAGGTCTAAACTTTTTTATTTTTTTGATTAAGTAACCTGAGGTCCCAAGAGTGGAAACAAGCACTTTGAGGGTACACAGCACTGTATGTGGGAGATCGGGACTGGAATCAAGTCTGGCTCCCAGAATCCAGGTCCTCCCACCACCATCAGCCACAGAACTGTAGAAACGTCCTTCCACATTGCCGGCTCCACCCCCCCCTTTTTAAAGATGGGGTGGAGATTTAAAGCAGTCCCTCCCTGCAAAAGCCTTTTTCAGGTATGTGAGACTTTACCTTTATCTCCATCCTGCTCATTGGAGATTTTCTTCAGGTCTATGAAATGGGTTGCCAGGGCTACATCATTCACGCTGCCTTCATCCCACACCTGGATCTTCACCCTCCGGCACAGGGGAGGGAACATTTCCTTGAAGACCACCTGCTCGTGCCACACGGGGTCAGCACAGTTCTTCTGCACTGTGGTCTTCCCCTGAGAAAGAGCCCAGAAGATGTGATTGGCAGGAAAAGAAAGAGCCCCTTTATTTATGTTTTAATTGAGTCACTGTGAGATATAGTTACAAAGCTGTTCATGGTCAGGTTTCAGTCATACTGTGATCCAACACTCATCCCTCCACCAGTGTACATTTCCCACCACCAATGTCCTCCCACCCCACCTCTAGCCCGCGGGCCCCAGCCTCCTGCTTCCTCTCTCTCTCTCCCTCTCTCCCTCTCTCTCTCTCTCTCTCTCTCTCTCTCTCTCTCTCCCTCTCTCCCTCTCTCTCCCTCTCTTCCTCTCTCTCTCTCTCCCTCTCTCCCTCTCTCTCTCTCTCTCTCTCCCTCTCTCCCTCTCTCTCTCTCTCTCTCTCTCTCTCTCAACAGAGGGGGTTGGAGCCGGCAATGTGGAAGGACATTTCTACAGTTCTGTGGCTCATGGTGGTGGGTGGATCTGAATTCTGGGAGCCAGACTCTCTCCCTCTCTCCCTCCCTCTCTTCTCGCTCCATCTCTCTCTGTCTCTCTGTCTCTGTCTCTTTCTCTCTCCTCTTTCCCCAACCCCAGCCTTTTGGGCATTATGGTTTGCAGTACAGATACTGACAGGTTATCATGTTTGTTCCTTTACCTATTTTCAACACGTAGTTCTTATCCAGAATGATCTAGATGATCTAGTGATCTAGCTATCTTTGGAGCCCCTTTATTAAAGAAGTAAAACACTCCAAACTAGCAGGTAATATAAAGCAAAAGAACCAAAAGAATCAATCTGCTATTCTCAATACACACAGATATCAGCTTCCCCGAAGAGCCACTGCTGATGGCCTGCTCTGCAGCAGATGTCACACTAGGCACCAGTACAAAGGTGAGTAAGGTCCTGTCCCCTGGATGGCTCACATCATCACACTGTAAGTGGCATGAAACACACGTTGCTGGAATTAGCCATTTTTCTGGACCTCTCCAGGAATGCGGCAGGAAGTATTAGACCTTGACTCCAAGTTTCATAAAAGTAGGGTCCTCTGCAAATCACTTCCCTAGCCAGGACCCCAGCTTCCTCATGAGCAAACGGAGGTGATGCCCTATAAGACCATCATAGCAACCCAAGTCAAAATATTCTAATACTCACCCTGCTGAGAAGAGGGGTGAGAGGAGACTTTTGGGAGGTGTGAGGGAGACAAGGGGGATTAGGGTCACAACTGGTGACTATCAGGAGCTACTGTTGGTTCTGTGCTCCAGAGACCATAAACAGTGCCAGGGATCAAACCGAGTAGCTGCATGAAAGGCAAGAGCCCTAACTAATGTATTAGCTCTTCAGCTGCAAAGCTTTGGCGTCAGGATTACTCTCTGGTCATGTACCCAGGTTGTGACCCAGAGCATAGACCAGCCAGAATAGAGAGGACCAGGACTGCATAGGACAGGACTTTGGGGAACACAGTAAAGCTGATTAGGGGGGCTAGAAAAATAGCACAGCAGACAGGGTGTTTGCCTTGCATGAGGCTGACCCAGGTTTGATTCCCAGCATCCCTATGGTTACCTGAGCACCACCAGGAGTAATTCCTGAGTGCAAAGCCAGGAGGTAACCCCTGTGCATTGCTGGGTGTGACCCCAAAAGAAAAAAAATAGCTGATTGGGAGGGGGTGGTGACTCTCCCCTCGGCCTGGGGTAGGGTGACAGCTCAGAGAAGTGCCCAGAGTCAAAGGCTGCCTGAGTCTGTGCCCTGACACACTCATGGCCCCTGTCTCTGGTCTCTCATGGAAAGTGGATGAGTGCAGTCTGCGACTTCCATGCTTTTCCAAAGCACATCTTCATTTGGATGTTAACTTTACTTCATCTGACCAGGAATGCCCTCAATAAGAATTGGGGTTCTGGCCTCGGCTCTCGAGTAACAATGGTTTCTCACCGTCTGCCCCGCAAAGGAGACCTCCACAAATGGGTCCACGAGGTCCTTACTGTCCCCCACAAATGCTTTGGTGACATTCGCCATGATGCTGGAGTTCATCTTGGGCAGCCCCTCTGCTCTGTAGAGTCTCACATAGAACCTGGCCCAGGGTCTCTCTGATGGAAACCCCTGGGGAATTAAAAGGTTCCTAGAGGGGAGGGAAAAAATAAAGAGGAATAAAATTGCCTTCACTCAAGATAATTGACACAAAATTGAAGCAATTTGGAATTAGATAGTAGGACCCTGCCATATGGGAAAAGGATGAGAAGATTGAAGCTCCTGGCCAAAGTGAATTTTCTTTCTGGTATAAATGAGAGCAAAGGGCACAGAGTGAGAGTAAAAGCCCATTCAGGTCCTGAGCATAAACTCTGCTCCCCACTGTGCACCTTTTTTTTTTTTTTTTTTGCTTTTTGGGTCACACCCAGCAATGCTCAGGGGTTACTCCTGGCTTTGCACTCAGGAATTACTCCTGGCGGTGCTTGGGGGACCATATGGGATGCCGGGGATCGAACCCGGGTCAGCCGCGTGCAAGGCAAACGCCCTACCCGCTGTGCTATCGCTCCGGCCCCCCCACTGTGCACCTTTGAAAAAGTACACGGGAGTTTTCCTACTTCTTAAAACTCAAGTGGCTAAAATAAAAGCTTCAAAGAAAGTTCCATTACATTCAGATATACCAGATCAGTTCAGGAGTCACTTATGTGCCTGTCCGAAAGGCTGACCTTCCCAGCGATGGCCCCTCTTCCAGACCACAGCTTCTCAACCCTTGTCCCCATGTGGCCCCCTTCCAACTTGCTTCTTTCCTGAGACTTCCAGGATGAGACTTCTGCATGGCTCCAAGACTCATGCTACAGCCCCCTGTTTACAGGATTTTCACCTGTGACCCCCTTGGAATATCCTGGCAGCTGACAAGGAAACCCCACTGGCCCTCGTTGAGAAACATTCCTCTAGATCACACATCTCGGTGTCTACCAGAACTGAATCCCCAGGGCTTATGCCATGAACTTGGCCATTCCTTGTGCCCATAGGGAAAGGGGAGAGAAATAGACATTGACGTGGGGCCATATCATTTCTCTCACATGCCCAGGGGGGACCAGTCTCACTTTTCTATTTGCTCTTCTGCATCGGAGATTTTGGGGCTGGTCTTCAAGATGTCGCCTTTCCCCGTCACGCTGATGTCACACTTCACATACCCCTTCGTGCCAGTCCTGATGTCGCCAGGGTCTGTGAGCAGGGCCCACTTGTCACAGAACTGATGACCTGAAAAAGCATCCTGACGGTTCAGATACCGCACACAACTGCACAGTCTCTCCACACCCAAGGCCCCTTCACTCTACTGACCAGAGGGAGACGAGCTCAGTGTGATGACTCGCAAGTATTATGCTCCTTCTGCCTCACTTGGTGGGTCTCTGTCTGTCTCCTCATTTCTCTCTCTCCTCCACTTCTCTCAGGCCTTTTTTAAATTCATATATATATGTATATATATATATATATATATATATATATATATATAATTCTTGCCTGAGATCTTTGGGAGACCTTTGACCCAATAGAAGGACATTGTGGAGAGAGGAGTCATGTAGTATTTCAGACTGTGAATGTGACTCCTGAATCTTTTTGTGTGGTCTTAACTGTGAGCCCAAACTTCAAAAGCTCTCATGAATTCTAGATTTCTGGCTTCCTTTTTAAAAATGCTATATTTAACAGTACACATTTCCACATCACAGCTATTGGAAAAGTAACTGAGTAGATCTCATTTCTTTCATATAGGTACTGAGTCCTCCTGTTTCCTGAAGCTTCCAACCTGCATTAATGGATCAAACCCAGTCCTCTGTCCTTTCATATCTATTTCCTGGTCATCCCCAGTGGTCCTTCGAGTTAGAATAACTGTTTAAGATAAAAGGGTCTTTTATGGGAAGACCTATATTGATTGTTGACTCTGCTGTTTAATTACTCTTGACCTTGAATACATTTTTAGATTTTCTGAGTTTTGCTTTTTTAGAACTCAGGGCTAATAATTATTGTCATAGAAAACATAGATGGTATGTCAATTATTTTATACTGGGTTCTCTATTAAGCACTCCATGTATATTTATGAATTTAATCTCCAACTTCATTCTCCTTCCTGTGAATGAAGGACACTATTTTATCTCCACTTTTACAGAACCAGAACTGCATATTTATATATGCCAACCTCATTCTGAACTTCTATACTCTGCCATGCTTATGGTTCACAACACCAATTTAGATAGAATTAGCAGGAATGAAAAAAAGATTCTCCAAAGTATGAATATACAAAATCATTTTATAATTTGATGTCATTTTGAAGCAAAGAGCTATTTATTGTTCAGTTTTGCATAATTAGTATTCAATGCTGAATGAGTGGTGAAATAAATGAGCCAATTATTAGTTGACTTCCAGATGAAGGAAATTAGAGACAAGTGAGAGAGAGAGATTGAAAGATGATGCTACTTACCAGGTTGGTTGTACACAGTCCCCAGGTCTACTTTGAAGGAGCCAATCAGCACACTTCCAATCAGTTTATGGTGAAAAACCTGAGGGGAGATGGAATAGTAAGCCCAGCAGCCTTCTCTTTGAGGAAAATCTTTGAAATGAGTTTAAATGCTTCAAATATGTTTCTGGATCTTCACACTTGCCTGTCCTTTAGTCTAAAGAACTATAGTACTTGATTACCAAACCCCAGAGCAGTAAAAGAATATTCAATGGTACTACTTCTATTTCCTCCTAGCAGGTTTTCAGCTAACCCATTCTTGAAGGATGCCTAACAAAATTTGTGCCTAAAGTGCTTTTTGCTTTGTGCTGTTCTGTTATTTAGTCAAAAACTCAAGCGTTGCTCATATTTTGATGTCCAGAATAAGCGCTACCTTCTCCAAGCAACCTTAACTGATACTCCACAACTGAAAGTTTTCCTTTGTTTTCTAAACACCCACAAGACTTTTTTCACAACTTTATCAAATAACTCATCATATGTTGCCTTGATAAGTTTTGATCACATGTAACCAATCAGAATAATTTTATGTCCATCCTTAATATTGCATCATATTAAAAATGAATAGCGTGCTAGCTACTTACTGTGGTGCATTTAGAGGTTAATGCTGTGAAGATAGAGACATTCTGATAAACATAATGAGTTGGTGCCAGATCCAGGAGCTACATGATTCTATGAGTAAGTGCTGAAGAATCAAGAGTATACAACCTTTCATTCAGGAAAAAAAGACCATTGGGAATGTGCTGGAGGATGGTAACTTGAATGTCTTCAAACTTTGGAAACACTAACATCTAGAAGAGAGTAGGTTCTCAAGTCACAGGAAGAGATTTCAGATCACCCGAAGGTGAATATTTATAACAGAACTTCCAGGTAATGTAATGGGGCCTTTGAGAGGGCATCACAGGATATAATTAAGTCGCTCCCAGAAATCCTAAGTCATGGAGATGGTGATAAGGGATTCTAGCCCCAGCTGGATGGTAGAGACCTTTCATCTAACTACAAAATTTGATGAGTTCCTTGAACCAAGGTTAGTCTCCTACTTTCCTCTACTCACTAACAGCCCGTGTTCATAACAGGTGTTCAGTAAACATCCAGTGGAGTAGCAAATGATTGGCCAATTGAGTGATAAATGAAAATCTTTGCGACTTCTAAATATCATCTACCAGATACTTTTGTCAGAGGAAGTAAAAGACAATAAACTCAATTTACTTCAAGAAATGACATCTCTCTTCACTCTCTAGTCTTCTCCTTTGGCCAAGTGGCAAGGGAGTAGGAAGCCAAGAAGTAAGGACAACTTGACTTGAGCAGAGCTATTTAAGGTCACACAAAGCTTGCACCAACCCCCACCCTGTGTTTGCAGTTATTCACACCATTTCCCAAGGACTGAGTGAGAGCACAGCCTGACTCCACCTCTCTTCTCATCTGTCCCTGTGGGTGAGACAGGAGGCAGAACCCAAATATCTTTAAATAACGCAGGAGTCATTCACCTCATGTTTGTCTCAGGCAGCTCAGAAGGGTGGAGCATTAAGTTACAGGAACTCCAATGCATCTCATGTACAGAGCCTGGAGCCTAGGCTCTGGGGTCTCTGACCAGGGAAGATGATTTTGACACCATCAATTCCCTATATACTGACTATTCCAGTGCCATCAGCTTATCACACTTCCTCTCTCGTCCCCTGTGTTGAATTTATTCTGAGCAAGCTTTCAGTTCATGAACTAGCAGAAAGCTTGTATCAAACTGTTTCTCTCTCTGTCCATGAAGGTCAGAGAGAAACAAGCTCTTCTTCTTCCAAGTTTGAGCAACGAAGGCAACACCAGCTTTGATGCTTTGCCTAACAATTTATTTGACCTGTGGACAGTCATGACTTGCCAGTGGCACAATATGAAAACCAGCTATTACTGTGCATCTGGAAACTCAGTCATCCCTTAGGAGCTAAACTGACTAGTACACAAACAGGTGGCTGCCGGAGCTGCACAATGTGATGACATCTGGGAGTATTTCTGGGCCCCAAATATATTCTGTACCACCTGACTGGAGTGATAGCACAGCAGGTAGGGTGTTTGCCTTGCACACGGCCAACCTGGGTTCAATTGCTCCATCTCTCTCAGAGAACCCTGCAAGCTACCAAGAGTTTCCCACCCACTTGGCAGGGCCTGGCAAGCTCCCCGTGGTGTATTCAATATGCCAAAAACAGTAACAACAAGTCTCACAATGGAGACGTTACTGGTGCCTGCTCGAGCAAATCCATGAGCAACGGGATGACAGTGACAGTGACAGTGATCACCTGTCATCATGCCTGAGATTCAAACATGAAGAATGCGGGGCTCTTGACAACTTTTAATTCTTTAAGAGTCACATTCTACAAGTGCCCCTAGGAAAGTTTTATAGATACTATAATTCTATTTGTACCTACATCTTCTTTCAGGACTTTCATAGATTGTGTTCTTTCTATAATTTAGGTATAGAGAGAACTAAATAAATATAATCTAATATATATATGTAAAATGTAGGGATATCTGTATTTTGGTATAGTTGTAGGTTACATAATATAATCTATATATTATATATAATTTTATAAACTTAGATTATATTTCATATTTTCTATACTATATAATAGCTAATGATATTGTGTGAATTATAAAATAATATAAAGGTATTTATAAAACAGAAATTGAGAGGGTGGGACAGGCAGGGTCTTCTCCAAGACATGTTTTGCAGATCTAACATTAACTGGTGTCACTGTTGAGGAAACATGTTTTTCTGCCCATGTCATAGTTCAGTCCTTTCAGGACTGTTGAAAAGAGAGAACTTTCCCCAGACCCTGAACTTCACCCGCTTTCCTCCTCTCCAGGGAAAAGCAGTAAATTCCCAGGCCAGAGAGACAGCTGTGAAATGTCATTCATGCTCTCTCTCCTGTTACCGAGGACTGTGAGGTTGATAAGATCCCATTTGCCCTTGTGTCGGTTGGACAAATGCAGCTTCAGCAGTGGCCCTTTCCTGCCTGTTCCTGTCCCCTGTGAGGTGGCCAGCCTGGATAAGACCCCAGACAGACCAGGAAGCTTTCTCTGTTCTCCACTCCCCAGACTTGCTCTGTGGAGGCAGGAATTCACTGAGCAGGGCTGAGGAAGAGTCTTGTGCAGATTCCACCTCGTGGGTTCCTGGGGTCTATACTACGAGGTGAATGACAACTACTTGCTCTGAATCAGACTCTGATCCAACGTTACTAGTATATTTGGTTCCTTACTAATTCTTTTTCCTGTCTGCTTGTATCCAAATAGGAAGGGAAAAGGATGTGATTAATCATCATTCATGTGAATATCACATTTCTACAAGAGAGAAACACTAACCTCTGCTTATAGAAAGAAGGAAACCAACTCAAAATGACAATGCTTTAAGATGTCATGTGAAGCATATATTTTACTTTCCCACATTAGGACATTTTAGGATGCTTTGATAGTACCTTACAAAGTGCTTCAAAGCAGAGATTTTCTTCAGGATGATTTGACAGTAACTTACAACTTGCTTCCAAGAAGCAGAGATTTTCTTTTTCTTTTTTTTCTACTTGAAAGTTTTATTGATTACAAATCTCAGATTCAAAGCAAAGCACTGTAATGCTCAAATTCGGTGTCACTTATACTTTGTTTCCACTAATAAATTTCACTGTCTATTTTTTTTATTCCAATAGATTCTATTGGAAGAAACAAATGGCTGAAGAGAATTTTACTGTCGTTACTAAGTTCATCCTCTTGGGACTGACAGATTGGGATGAACTGAAAGTTTGGCTGTTTGTGCTGTTCCTGGTAGTTTATACGGTCACTTTGGTGGGAAATCTGGGCATGATCTTCATAATCTGAATCACTCCCAAGCTCCACACTCCCATGTACTTTTCCCGAGTTGCCTCTCCTTGGTAGATGCCTGCTACTCGGCAATTGCACACAAGGTGCTGATTAACCTCATGGTTGTAAAGGGAACCATTTCTTTCACTGCTTGTATCATGCAGCATTTGTGTTTTGGAATGTTTGTTACGACAGATGGCTTCCTGCTATCGGTGATGGCCTATGACCGTTATGTGGCTATTGCGAATCCTGTGCTTTATACCATAGCCCTGTCCAAGGAGACCTGTGTAGGACTGATGATTGGATCGTGGGTAGGTGGGACAATGAATTCATTAGTTCACACAATAAGCTTGAGTCGCTTGTCCTTCTGTAGGCTGAATGTTGTCAGTCACTTTTTCTGTGATATTCCCTCACTCCTGAAACTGTCATGTTCAGATACTTCCATGAATGAGCTGTTACTCTTAACATTCTCCGGAGTTATTGCCATGGCTACCTTCTTGGTTGTGATCATTTCTTACGTGTTTATTGTTTTTGCTATCCTGAGGATCTGCTCGGCAACAGGCAGGAAGAAAGTCTTCTCAACCTAAGCAGAGATTTTCTTTAGTGGATTTGCTTTCCCAAGCTTCTTGGCACTGTTTATTTCAGATTCTATCCTATTGATTTCAAACTCACCAACTTGAAATCACCCTCCTAAGTCTTTTCATCCCTAGCATGCTGAGCCATCCAGAGAATTCCCATTGCCTGGAATCCCTCTAATCTCTATCCACACTAATGATGTACTTACTGAGATTTTGATGATCTTGTCGAAAAGATGCACTTGGGGTCCAATGAAATCGAAGACAAAGTACTGAAAAACATAAAGTTCATTCTGATCCTGCATTCCAGACTTCTATCCAAGAACTTTCAGCCTAGACCTCTTTTACTCTAACTAATTGTTACACAATGTGTCACAGTATGACTGTCTCATTCATTGATTGACCATCCTCCTCTGAAAACCATTTAACTGGTTTCCAAATTTTTTTAAGAAAATATATATAGTTAAAAAGGAATCCAACTGGCACAGAATCTATGTAAGTTTGCTTTTCAAGTGGATCTGAGAAGTAAAGCTGCTGGTTCAGAACTATGTGCCTTTAGTAAGTAATATGAAATTTCTTTCCAAAGAGCCTATGCCATCTTATATTTCCATTGACAGGATGTGAAAATGGCCATTTCTTAAAATTCTTGTCAATGCTACTCAGGTTCTTACTAGTTCTGTCGACATCTGAGAAATCATAGGTTTGAAAAATTGGGACAAAACCTGAAAAAAGCATTTTTAATTCCACTGTAACAAAAATCTTTACTTCAGTTTTGACATTTTTTTTCTTCTTTTTTATGCTGATTACATTTGGTAGAGTTTGATGCCTTTTAAATCCAGGACTTAGGTGCATAAAGAGAATGCTAATTATACTAGTTATTAGTCTACAGAGGTTTGCAGTTTAAAGCATTTTTATGGACATCATTTAACCCATAGCAGAAGATGTGACAAAAAGTGCAGAGTGACACAGGAGGAAGAAAACAGTCACTTTCATGCCTAGCTAAAAGGCTCAGAGGCAGAGTGATAAAGAGAAAAGGAATGAACAGTTTAAGTGGGACTCCTGCTTTCTGGCGATTTCATTATCTGTGCTCTCCCTGCCTTCTTTTTCAATTACCACTCCCATTAGGAAAATAATGAAGAGTTTACTGCATTTTTG